>NC_051154.1:300912194-300951726 GCF_013339745.2 Dermacentor silvarum
TTTTTCTTTCCTTACGCATTTGAGTGCTGCAACTAAGATGTAAGACGCGCAATCGTCTGTACACTCGCAAAAAGCGAATTTTTTGACAATTTCCCGTGAATAAATCGAAATTATTACTGTTTAGATGGTATTGGCAAACTGTCAACGCCTCCCCCCCCCCCCCCACCTGGCAGAGATCCTGGGTGCGCTACTGATATATATATATATTGTCGCGAGGATTCACGAGTACACGTAGCCTGTAAACATTACAATGTTTACTGGCTACTGCTCCCACAGAATGGCTGACAGCATCTCACGCGGCATGTCCCGTCTTCTTTCAGTTCGCGTACCAAAGTGGTCCTTTAACGGCATGCTCATACGCAATGCCTCGTAACATCACCCCGGGCGGACTGAGCGCCATCACGGCGCCTTCTAAAATCAGTCAGCACTGTTGGTGCAGTAGGGTTTTAGCCGCGACACCTGGATAACATCAGTAGCAGACGTAAAAGAAGAAGACGTGCGATGTTGGAGCGAAGTGATGAGGTGGTCAACGTCATTCAGCTTGAGGAGAACTTTGTAGGGTCCTGTGTAGCGAGGGAGGAGCTTCTCGCACAGGCCTTGGCGTCGAGACGGCGTCCAGAGTAGGACCAGAGATTCAGGAGGGTACTCTACTTCGCGGTGCCGGTTACCATAGCGCTCTCTTAAAGCGTATTGTGAGCAACCTGGCGAGCAATTCGGGCTCGAGAGCGGACGTCCTGAGCATATGCGGTTGGTACGGACGGATCAGCCGGAAGGAGCGTCTCGAAGGGCAATGCAAGGTTGCGGCCGTACAGGAGAAAGAACGGCGAATAGCCGGCGGTGTCATGCCGGGACGAGTTGTGAGGCAAAAGTAACGTAGGATATGGTGGCACCCCAATCGCGGTGATAAGTAGAGACGTACATGCATGGACAGCATATCCGTGAGAGTTCGGTTGAGCAGCTGGGTAAGACCGTTGGTCTGTGTATGGTAGGCTGTAGTAAGGCGATGTTCAGTAGAGTAGCTACGAGTCAATGACCTTTGCAAGGAAACAGCGGCCATGATCCGTAAGAAGCTGGCGCGCAGCCCCGTGTCGAAGAATGACATCATTGAGCAACAAGTCTGCAACGTCTGTAGCTCAGCTACTGGGCATGGCGCGTGTGATGGCATATCTGGTCGCACAGTCAGTTGCGACGGCAGTCCATTTGTTGCCGGATACGGACGTAGGGAAAGGTCCGAGCAAGTCAAGGCCGATGCGGAAGAAGGGCCCCGGTGGAATGTCGACAGGTTGAAGCAGGCCAGCCTGAGGAAGAGCAGGACGTTTGCGGCGCTGACAGCACTCGCAGGCACCAACGTATCGGCACACAGAACCATACAAGCCAGGCCAAAAGAACCGCTGTCGCACGCGGTCGTAGGTGCGTGAAACGCGCAGGTGTCCCGCAGTTGGAGCATGATGTAGATGTTTAAGAATGGTGGCACGCAGGTGTCGGGGAATAACTAGCAAATATTCCGGCCCGTCAGGTTACATGTTGCCACGGTATAGAACTCCATTGCGTAGGACATACTGGTGTAGAGAAGGGTCGGAACGTGTAGAAGAGAGTTTCTGAATGGTGAACTTTATGGTTTCATCTCGACGCTGTGCGGTGCCGATGTCGCGTAAATCAGATATGGCAAGCAGATAAGAATCATTGTCATGGTCAGCGAGACTAGCAGAGTCCACTGGATGGCGCGAAAGACAATCGGCGTCGTGATGTAGCCTGCCAGATTTATAAGTTACCTCAAAGGTATATTCCTGTGGTCTTAGAGCCCAGCGACCATTTGGGTCCTTGAGCGATGACAGCCAACAAAGAGCGTGGTGGTCGGTACGAACCGAAAATGCGCGGCTATACAAACACGGGCGGAATATTGCGACAGCCCAAACCAAAGCAAGGCACTCGCGCTCTGTGATCGAATAGTTCCGTTCAGATGTGGAGAACAGGCGTCTGGCGTGTGCAAAAGACGTGTTTGGCCGTGCTGGTGCTGAGCGAGGACAGCGCCGGTACCCACTAGTATCTGTGCGAACTTCAGTAGGCCCTGAGGGGTCGAAGTGAGCTCGTTTCTACATAGTTTCTACATAGGCATAGGTTCGCTCGTTTCTACATAGGCATAAGACCATTTAACTTTTCCTACTAACTGCAGCAGTAGTGGGAAACAGTCTTCAGTTTTGACCCTACCCTATGGAACTGCTTGCCAAGGGCTAGCAGTTTACACCGTAGTGGGGACTATAGATTAATTTCGATAACCTGGGGTTTACACCATGGTCATGTAAAAACAGACAGACAGACAGACAGACAAAGAACTTTTATTCAGGTCCTGAGGAACTGCGTTTGGACGCCCCCTTTCAAGGGGAGTCGGTAGCAGTCGCGGGCCGCGCCAAAGCAGAGACCGGAAGACCGTGGCCCTCCGCCCTCTCGCAGGCCCTCTGGACAGCCCGAAGTTGAACCGAGAGGTCGCCGCTTTTAAGGGCTTCCTCCCAGACCTCTTCGTTGTTGAACTCTGTGTCGCGTAACGCAGGACATTGCCAGAGCATGTGAGCTAATGAGCAGTACGCCTCTCCGCAGTCCGGACATTGCGGTTCGATGTTGGGCGAGAAGTGACTAAATCTGCCCCTCGAAGGGAAAGACCCCGTTTGGAGCATCCTAAAGGCAGACGATTGCGATCGAGTGAGTCTAGGGTGAGGAAGTGGAAAAGCCCTCCGCGAAAGATGATAATGAGTCAAGATCTCGTGGAAAGTGAGGAGCGAGTCCCTGTACCTCCCGGCGTCCCCGCCTTCGAATCCGCCAGCACCGCCGCGGTGAGCGAAATCTCGCGCCCGGTCATGGGCAAATTCATTGGCGTTGGGAACATCGGGATGTACGTTGGCCCCCATGTGGGCCGGGAACCATTTTATAGTGTGAAACCCGGCAGCTCCCTCGCTGCCGAGGATGGCCGCTGCTTCCCGCGAGATCGAGCCCGAAGCGAAAGCCCTAGCTGCGGACCGCGAGTCCGTGAATATATTTGGACGCGACGGGTCCTTCATTGCTATAGCGATGGCCATTTGCTCAGCCACCGTTGCCGAAACATTTCGAACCGAGGCAGAACATAGGAGTTTGCCAGTATGGTCGACAGAAACCACTGCGAAGCAATCGGAACGCTCGTACTGGGCTGCATCGACAAAGGCTGCGAGATCCCGACTATCTGCAACCGATTTTAATAAAGAACGGGCCCGAGCTATGCGGCGCCCTACATTGTATTGCGGGTGGACATTTCTTGGAAGTGGAGCTACCGTAAACGTACCTCTGATTGAGGACGGTAGAGTCACTTTACGCTGGTTAGTCTCCGTAAGACCGCAGCCTATAACATGTTCGCTCGTTTCTACATAGGCATAACACCCATCCTCTTTTCCTGTTAAGTGCAGCAGTAGTGGGAAACAGTCTTCAGTTTTGACTCTACCCTATGGAACTGCTTGCCAAGAGCTAGCAGTTTACAAATGTGCATACTTCTCATGCCACAGTTTTACATTATTTGTAGCACTTGTAAAATAGTGATTGTAATATATTTGTCTACCACATACTCTGCTGATTACTTTCGGGAATACTTTTGCACGGTGTCTATTTGAAGTGATGGCTTACCTAGTGAATGCGCACCGAAAGTGATCGACCGAGAATCGGGGCCCCTCTGCGTTCATGGACAAGCATTGTAGTATGTCACATTAACACGCCAGTTGTTGCCAGTGCCAGTTATTTACTAATGAAGCCCTAAACCAAGTGCGTATTGTATGTGCCACGTAAAGGGCCAGACAAAGCACCTGAGTACTGGCAACAGAAACAATTGGGCAGTAACAAGTAATTTTACTAGGCTCAAAGCAAACCACACAAAGGCACACACGCAGTTTCAGTCTCGAACTTGGCAAAACGTCTCTCGGGCCCATTGCCGGCGTCCCTTGTTTCGTGCCGGAGGACTAGACAAGCATTCCCCTAAGGTGCAGGGGCCAATGCGCGGCCTACTTCACCTTGATGAACTTATGCTCGAGGTCGTAGATTCCAACAGCCTGCTTCCCTTGTTCGTCGTACTCGGCCCACTCCTTGCTCTCGAACGTCACGTCGTCGAAAATGGTTCCACTTCTAGCAGCTGTAGCGGTGAATCCATCCCTGGCGTCGAAAGCGACCGGCTCCACGCCGCGGCATTCGAAGACGATAACTGTGACAAACTGCGACGAGTTCTGAGAGTCGTACGCCTGTATCTTCTCGTTGAGGACATCCACACTGTTTTCTCGGCTGCACAACTTGCATTTCATAACTAAATTGGCATGGCCGCGAGTACCTTTCATGGGAGATCTGTTGGCGGCCTCCACAGTTTGCCAGACGCCGGTTTGTTCGCCACAATTCAGGCATTTCAGTCGGAGGTGCCACACGCAGTCAGGGCACGGCTTGAAGTGTGCGACGTTGTCCAAGTTGGCCCGGAGCTGTAGTGCGATCTTCACCATTTTTTTGCTGGACGAAAAATAGGCCTCTGCAGAAAACCTGGTGCCAAACGCCTGGCCTGATTGGACCCTGCTGAGGCAAGCACTGAGCGTTCGAAAGGGAATCAGTTGTCAATGGCGCTGGTGCTTTCGGCTGATGCTTTCGGAACTTCTTTCGGAAGTTTCGCACTTTCGCTTGTCGATGTTAATTGCATGCAGCGATGTCAACCTCCGGTGCCTAGATATGCCTAAAATAACCCCTAAAAATTCCTAAATTAACGGAAAACCCATAGCTTGAGACATTTATGCATTTTATACATTTAGGGCTATTTCTCATGAAACCACCGTTCGTGGCGCTTCGTAATGGCGGTACTAGCGCGAAAAATGAGGACAAGAACTCCATGTCTTGTGTCACGCACTAATCCTTGTCTTAAAAAGGCGTTACGAATCAGTAACGCCTTTTTCACGAATCAGATTCACGATTCATTACTCGTCTGTTCCAAATGGTGGCCGCCAGTTATTTAATTGTTATTTGGCCGCCGGAAAAATGAACGCGATAGCATTCAAAGATCCCTGGCTGCTTATCAGGCTTTTTTTCGCGTATATTCAAATTACAATCCGACGCTATCATGTCTGCAGGTTTTCGTTAAGTCGTACTTTACGATTTTTCTGACTTATTTTACTCTGAGAAATTCAGTTTTTGTTCACTAACGCCTTGCGCCAGGCGGAGGCGGCCGAGGTGGTTCGGGATAATTATTCCCGCCAACGACGCCGGCGAGCCCACGCCGACACCGACATATTAATAACAGACGCATTTAAATCAAACATATGCCACCGTCTTTTCGAAGTGCTGGCATTGTATTAATTCCTAATAGTGAGGATCCTATGAAACTTGTATCAGTGAAGTCTTATCGGCTTTAAGCCAACGTTGATTATAAAATATTTATGAATGTACTGGCGAGAAGATTGCAATCTGTCATAAAAGAGATTGTAGGGCAGCATCAGACCTGCGGCATAAAGGGAAGATCTATAACTACCAATATACACACGGCAAGGAGCGTCCTAGAGTGGTGTGATGCGTGGCAGGTACGCGTGACTGTAAGCCTACCTGCCACATTCTTCCTCGGAGTATCACTAGGAGAATACCAACAACCAGAGGATCTTTGGAAAAACCAAACTGAACAGTTACGCGAGAAAACATCTAAATGGCAAGGAAAGAATCTGTCAATATTTGCAAGAGCAACCATTTGCAACACATTCCTTGTAGCCAAGGTATGGTACTTACTCCAAGTACTGTGCATGAACAGAGTGAACGCGCAGGAAATGCACAGAGTTTTTGCGGTTTTTGTGCGGGGCTCGACCTGGGAGAGAATGAGTCGCACAAACTTGTTTCGACCAGTGAAAGCTGGAGGGCTGGGACTAGCGCACTTGTTTCTAAAGCAAATTGTGCCACGATGTATGCTTCTTCGCGACCAAGTGTTCCCTTTCTACGCACTGTAATAGAAGTCAGACTAAGCATTGCGTTACCACAATTTGTATCGTCCTCCAGCTTTGAGCACACAGGCATTCGTGGTTATCTACGTGAAGTCGTGGCTGCGTTCAACATTTTAAATGTGCGATATTCCTTAGAGTGTCTTTCTGGTGTCACCAAAAAGAAACTATGTAAGGTGCTTATGGAGTCAACGTTACCTGTTCCCATTTACCGGTCGATCTTTACATTAGGACCAGAAAGAAATTTACTCAAGAGAGTCAAGAGAATGCCTGTGCGACCGCCAATAAAGATGCTTTTCTTCAATTTACATATCGGCGCGCTTCCAGTGAAGCCATGAAGCCACTGGCTTCAAGACAGGGGGCTCTTCGTAGCCTGGACAATCAACGGCCTTCTTTGTAAAGAACCTGAAACTATCGAGCACACCTTCCTTGACTGTTGGAGTGCAATCTTTCACTGGGACATTCTACAGCACCCAATAAAGAAAGATCTCCCATTAAATCCGCACAGAATACGCTATCTCGCAATCGAAAACACTGGAGGCGTGCCATCTGATACGTTTATGGTATTGAGTTTGCATAGTATGCGAAAGACCCGCATGGCTGTTAAACATGAACATGTTCATATACTAACAGTAAGAGAGCATTTTTAATATGTGCAAAGTACTGCATATATTAGAAATGTGTATGAGTTGCAAAACGAGAAGCCAGAATGGTTTCCCTTATTGAATGAACTTGTCGCGCTAAAACATATTTAGCCGCACAGCGTCAACCAAAGCCAGGTGACGCCTCTTTTTTAACAGCGGAGCTATTTAAGCTTTTTGTTTCCCCGTGTAGCGTTCGCAAAAACTCGCCTAGCGATGACGTCACTGCATACAGCTGCGCCTCGCTTCGCCTAGCTGCTCCGCCGCCGCGCTAGCGATGACGTCACTGCGCACAGCTGCGCCTCGCTTTACCTTTTGATAGCCAATCGATAGCTAATCAATAGCTAATCAATCAGTAATCACTGAATTCCGGAAAATACTGGGGATGACTTGGTAGTGCTTAGCCTAGCCCAAATACGTGGCCAATACCTCGCGATAGCCAATCGATAGCCAATCAATAGCTAATTAATAATCGATCAATAATCAATAAATTCCGGGGAATGCTGGGGATGACTTGGTAGTGCTTAGCCTAGCCCAAATACGTGGCCAATACCTCGCGATAGCCAATCGATAGCCAATCAATAGCTAATCGATAATCAATCAATAATAAATAAATTTCGAAAAATGCTGGGGATGACTTGGTAGTGCGTATAGCCGAGCCCAAATACGTGGCCAATACCTTGCGATAGCCAATCGATAGCCAATTAATAGGTAATCGACAATCAATCAATAATCAATAAATTCCTGGAAAAGCATAACCCGTAAGGCCAGGGCCAGCTAGGTACCGATCAGCTCCGCTGGGCCTTGCGCCACTAGTGCAAGCTACGCTAATTTTTTTATTTCTTTATCAGAAACGTTTATTGATATGTGTATATGCATCAGTGTCCATATTTTGTACAACCGTATGCTGAACCAAGATGGTAATAAAGAAAAATCTCTATGATCTAGGGTTTTCGGAACTAATTAACTTAAGAGATTTAGCGTCCTTGTGGCGATATCTAGGGGTTTGTTAAAGATGCCGATAGCTTTTGACTCAACTTTAAACGTTAGACGGTAAACTAAAACGCGCAACTTAAGCCTTAATACCACAGGCCTCCAGAAGCTCATCGACAGCATTACAAATGAACGTGTTGTCAGTTGACTGTAATACGCGTCGTAACCTCTCATAAAACTTAAGGACTTTTCGTGTTGAACATTGCCATGAAAACTAGCTGTTTTGTAAAGCTGAAAACAATGCAAAAAAGAAAGGCTGCTGAGAGACTTAGAATCACACCGTGCTCAGAATTCATAAAATTTTGTGGATGAAATTCATAACTGGGGATGCTGCGCCACATTTAGGAAAGGCTGAATGTACGCGTCAGTCATTTACACTCTGCTTGATATGAAGTGGCAATTATAAAATAATATGGGCCTTCTTTGAAAAACATGGCTATAATAAAATAACTGGCGGCCACCATTTGCAACACACGAGTAATGAATCGTGAATCGTAAACTTGAAAAACTAATTCGTAACGCCTTTTTCAGCATTAAGACAAGGATTAGTGCGTGCCACAAGATATGGAGTTCTTGTCTTCGTTTTTCGCGCTAGTACCGCCATTACGAAGCACCACGAACGGTGGTTTCATGAGAAATAGCCCTAAATGTATAAAATGTATAAATGTCTCAAGCTAGGGATTTTCCGGTAAGCTAGGAATTTTTTAGGGGTTATTTTAGGGATATCTAGGCACCGGAGGTTGACATAGCTACATGCAACTAATATCGACAAGCGAAAGTGCGAAACTTCCGAAAGAAGTTCCGAAAGCATCAGCCGAAAGCACCAGCGCCATTGACAACTAATTCCCTTTCGAACGCGCAGTGCTTGCATCAGCAGGGTCCAATCAGGCCAGGCGTTTGGCACCAGGTTTTCTGCAGAGGCCTATTTTTCGCCCAGCAAAAAATGGTGAAGATCGCACTACAGCTCCGGGCCAACTTGGACAACGTCGCACACTTCAAGCCGTGCCCTGACTGCGTGTGGCACCTCCGACTGAAATGCCTGAATTGTGGCGAACAAACCGGCGTATGGCAAACTGTGGAGGCCGCCAACCGATCTCCCATGAAAGGTACTCGCGGCCATGCCAATTTAGTTATGAAATGCAAGTTGTGCAGCCGAGAAAACAGTGTGGATGTCCTCAACGAGAAGATACAGGCGTACGACTCTCAGAACTCGTCGCAGTTTGTCACAGTTATCGTCTTCGAATGCCGCGGCGTGGAGCCGGTCGCTTTCGACGCCAGGGATGGATTCACCGCTACAGCTGCTAGAAGTGGAACCATTTTCGACGACGTGACGTTCGAGAGCAAGGAGTGGGCCGAGTACGACGAACAAGGGAAGCAGGCTGTTGGAATCTACGACCTCGAGCATAAGTTCATCAAGGTGAAGTAGGTTGCGCATTGGCCCCTGCACCTTAGGGGAATGCTTGTGCAGTCCTCCGGCACGAAGCAAGAGACGCCGGCAATGGGCCCGAGAGACGTTTGGCCAAGTTCGAGAGAAACTGTGTGTGTGCCTTTTTTTCTTTACTTTTTTCTTTTATCGCTTTTCTGACAGTCTGTCAGCCGAGAAGTCACAAGTGGTGGATGACTTGTTACACGCCCAAAGCTGTGCCTAGTAAAATTACTTGTTACTGCCCGATTGTTTCTGTTGCCAGTACTCGGTGCTCTGCCTTGCCCGGTCTTGCCGTTAATGTGGCACAAATAATACGCACTTGGTGTAGGGCATCATTAGTAAATTACTGGCATTCGCAACCACTGGTGTGTTAATGCGACATACTACAATGCTTGTCCATGCATGCAGAGGGGCCCCGATTCTCGGTCGATCACTTTCGGTGCGCATTCACTGGATAAGCCATCACTTCAACTAGACACCGTGCAAAAGTATTCCCGAAAGTAATCGGCAGAGTACGAGATAGTCAAATATATTACAATCACTATTTTGCACCTGCTACAAATAATGTAAAACTGTGGCATGAAAAGTATGCACATTTGTAAACTGCTAGCTCTTGGCAAGCAGTTACATAGGGTGGAGTCAAAACTGAAGACTGTTTCCCACTACTGCTGCACTTAAAAGGAAAAGTGGAATGGTGTTGTGCCTATGCAGAAACGAGCGAACATGTTTTTAACAGCGAGGCTGTTTAAGCCAGCCGTAATGCGTGGTTCGTATCAAGAAACTGCCGCGCCGTATCCATGGCAACCAGGGGGGCGGCGACACCCAGGCGCGGCGCATGCGCACGCGGTCTCCTCCTCGCCAGCTCCCTACCTTCTCTATCCCCGCCTCTCTTCTCTCCGCGGCGCACAGGGAAAAAAAAAGGCGAAAGCTTGTGCTTAGCCGCCCAAAGCTCAAGACACAGCGAAGCTGGCCGATTGCGTCTCTTGGTTGTAGCTACGTTGAACTTGGCTATGTCGAGGTTTAAACCTGGTTGTAGCTAGGCCTATACTTGTGTACGTCATATGTGCTAGCAGTGGAAAGGCTGCGGTAGTATTGGAAAGGTGCGCGGTGGTAGCGCGACGGTGTGGGGGAGCATGACGTCATACCAGCTGTGGCGGCGGTGATAGCGCGGCGGTGGTAAAGCCCCTGAAAAAAAAAAAAAAAAACTAAAGTAGCGACATTCATGTCAATGTGCAGGTACCTCCTCACGTGCGTTCTGTAGATTGTAAAGCAAGCTAGTTGAGGTGCGAAGTCCGTCGAGTGTGGCGCTTGGCCGGAAAGGTGGGCTCGTGCAATTATCCCGTTAGGGCACAGCAGGGCGGTGCGGTTCGCAGTGGTGTATTGGGAGAGGTTCGAGAGAAGCAAAAATGCGAATAGGTAACGTTGAGTACGGCAATGGAATGTATGTAGAAACAAGGGGGCGTGATTTGTGTCGTGCCTGAAAGTGTAAAAATATGCGGTAGTAATGAAGCAGACGCGCCTCGTGTTTCCGATCGCAGCTCGGAGACGACGACCCGTGCTGTGATTTGCAAGAGAGCTCGGGCTGCTCGCTGCTGCTAGGCTGCTGTTCATCTGCTGCTTCCCATCTTTAATTAAGCGTCATTATATTTGGTGGAGGTGCTGGGCATCAATACCCGTACCACGCGGTATTCAATCAGCCTATAAACAGAAGTGCTCGCATTGTGTTTAGATGCATGACATAAAGCCCCTGAAAAAGAAAGATATTTTTTTTTAGGCTCATGAAACTGAGAAGTTTATGCCGATAGTGCGGTTACGCCTTGTTCACTATTTTAAGGGTACACCGTGTCATGGAAGTGCTTGATAGAAGATTTAAGTCAAGTACACGCTTGTACTGGGAAAAACCATCCCCGCAAGCAAGCACGGCCGGACGCGAGTGCGTTTGCATGCAGACGCGCTCAGCGTTGACGCTACTGAAGGCAGTGTCACTGCACTGGAAATGGACATCCGGTTAAGCTCGCGGCGCTGAGAAATCGCACGGTTGCAAACGTGACGTATTATGTTTTTAGAAGGACGAGAAAGCGCCACCTTTAATGTCCGCTCGTTTTTCCTTCTTTCTTTTTTTTTTTTTTTTTCTTGTTTACTTGATGGGGGCGTGGCGTCTTCCGTAGTTTTGTTGACCGTGTCTGAATCTGTTTGTACGGTGGCTCTGCGCGTTTCGGGATTCCGACCTGCTGTGTTAGTGGTACCATAGGCGCCGGAGACAGCTCCCGCGCTAGCGAACGCGCGCCACTCGAGCCCGGACGCGTCCGGTCGTGCTCGCGGCTCTCGCGTTCGTAGCTACCGTGTGGACACCCTAGAGGCGCTGCTGCAGCTGCCAGGAAAGGAGGCAGAGGCGAAGAGCGCATTTGACGCTACTTAAGTTTTTTTCCAGGGGCACTGGCACTAGCGATCCCGGATTGCCGCACGGTTCTCAGCGACTCGAAGCCGGCAATAGTCAACTTTGCTACAAACAACGTCCATGGAACTACTGCAAGAGTATGTTCAACGATAGCAAGACCGGAAACCAACGTTACCGTCAAGTGGTTCCCTGCGCACGCCGGGGAGCTGGACGCGGGCCCGAACCGCAACGAGGAGGCAGATACGGAGGCACACGCGCTAACTAGCCGCGGGTCTCCGTCAACGCATTCCTCGGAGCCGCAACGACCCGATGCCGAAGACGAAGAGTATTCCATCACAACCTACGGCGACGTTTTGCAGTGGTACAGAACGAGCAGACGCCTCTACCCACCGCCTCACCGAGACCTACAACGCAGCGAAGCAGCCACACTACGGCAGTTGCAAGTACAAGCCATATGGACCCCCGTCTGGGCAAAACACGTTTGCCCGGAGGTATACACACCACGGATATATGCCAACACTGCAAGAAGGCGCGCGCCACCCAGAGACACCTCCTCTGGGACTGTGTGCCACCGCCGGGTAACCAAGAAGAAGCAATGCCAACTGCCATCAGCAGCAAGATCATCAGCCGAGAGCCAGGCAACCAAAGAGACGTGGTCCAGCACGTGCTTAGCATCCTGGAACGCCAGCGGCCGAAAGCGGCGCCCCCACGGGTTTGACGCGAGTAGGTTGCTGCTCCGGGACGTTCGAGCACGCTAGTGTCTCGCTTTAATTCCCCTACCCCTTCCCCCCTTTATGCCGGATCGTCAATAAAGTTGTCTCACTCACTCACTCAGGGGCTTTAGGGCGGTGGCGAGATGGCGCGGCGCACCTTTCCAGTACTAGCAACCAAGGGTGCTATGCAGGATGCGCCGAGTTTCTCGTTCGCACGAGTTTTACCCGAGTTTGCTCGATGGCAGTCCGTGAACGGAGATAGCAAGGAACGTGCAAGAACAGCAGGCAAAAAGAAATGTCCAGATAAAGCCGCGTATGACAACAAGAGCGCACCCTGCGCGGCACAGTGATTCCGTGCTTCAAGCACAGAAGACTGCGAAGCAAAACGCGCCAGCGCCGCGTATTGTTATCAACGTATTATCACCATTTAGCAATACCTAAAGCCCCTATATTTATAAAAGTAGCGCCATCCACTTCCCTCCTCCTCCGTTCCACTATCGCGCTCGGCGCGACCAGCGCGATCGAGGCGCGATATCGACAGTGGCGCCGCCTGCGTCGGGCCTGCCGTGGCAGACGACAGCTAACGCGCTACCAGAGGAAATCCGAGGAAAACTTCGATCGCGCCCTGCGGAGACGTTTTTGAGGCACGATTTCGCTTCGTCAGTCAGTAACTGGTCTTAATAATGCCGTTTTGGAAGTAGCAACGCGACGATGCGAGACGGCGCAAATATCAAGTGTGCAGCAAGCGTTTGCGCACGCCGGATGGTAAACAAAAAAAGCCTTTTGCCCTCGCCTTGTCGGTTGCGGCAACTTAAGGCGCAGCAGCATGCCATCACAACGAAGTTCTTGTCCCTAACACGTTTGATCCGTTTGTGCGTACAGCACTTTCGTCGCACAGGCCCGAGAATGGCAGTCGGAGCGCGCTGGAAAGAAAAAAATATACAAAAGCGCGACGCGAACTTCCACGTGACACGGATTGGCCAATGGGGGAGCGGAGGAGGCTGGGGCGACAGGAGGCGGCTAAGAGAGGGCGAGGAGGAAGCGCCGGGGTGAGCGCGGTGGCGGCAAGATCTAAGAATGGCGCTACTTTTATAAATATAGGGGCTTTAGCAATACCGTGACTGTACCGCTGTCTATCTGCACACTTGCCGTGAGCCACTAGGGCGCGTAAAGGGCGTGCCTCCTCTTTCGAGCATTATCTTTCTATCCTCCGTCGAATGCGAACAGGGCAGATGCGGTGCATTGTTGCGCCTACACTTTCCCTCAATCGATTACGTTAAAATACAACAAATGACATAAGAAACACATTATTTCTTGAAGTATCTGTTTTTCGTTTGGAATGCTATAAATGTTCGATGACAAAAAGAGATCGAGCGAATTATTAAATTTTGCACTGTTTGCCGCGAGTGGCGACAGTGAGGCGAAAGCTTACAAGCGGATACATTGTAGAGGGTCGCACGACCGAGGGAGTTCATACGGTGAGCAGTCGCCAGGGGCGCTGCAGTTCTATCCTTGAGCGGCGAATTGAGCTCGAAACTCGGATCGGCGAGTTGCTTAACAGGGAGGGGGCCGAGGCCGTCCTGGTAAAGCGAATAGCTGGCGAGCTACAAGAAGAACGGGAAAAGCGGGCCGTGCTGGAAGAGCGGGTGGAGGCGCTAATGGTACAGGCGGCGCGTAATCCCGGGTCAGCTCAGCCGGGCGGCGGGGACAGCGCGGAGACTCATGCAGAGGCATGCCATGAGAGCAGGGAGGGACGCCTAGGGGCCGTTGAGCAGCAGGCGAGAGCCGGCGGCAACACGGCGGTTCCACAACTCTACAGCGAGGTAGTGCGGCAGGCTTCGGGTGGGAAGGGACGAACGGCAGGGAGCACATCGTCACGTGTCAGTGGCGCACGGCGGGTGGAGAACCAGCTAGCGCGAACTGGAGGACGACAATAAGAGGCGGGAGGCAAACGTATAGAGCGAAGGGTCCTAGTGGTGGAGGACTCCAACGTAGCTAGTGTTAAGGAGGGCGTCCTTACAACAGTGAAGGCAGACGGGCGGGTGAGGGTGGAGGCCCAGTCAGGGAAGTGCATGGTTGACGCAATGGCAGAAGCTCAGAAGGTGGTATCGGACAACCTCGAGCATGAACATCTGGTCGTTATCCATGCTGGTCTCAACGATGTGCTGAAGGGAAGGAGCCAGAACCTAAACGGACAGTTAGAGGTTGGGTTGCGTAAACTCAGAGAAACCTCTGCGAAAGTGCATGTGACCATATGCACAATCCCACATGTCCGGGGCCAGGCTAGCGCGATGGAATGGAGGGTGCGTGAGGCTAACCGGGTCATTAGGGGTCTGAGCAGACCACTTGGGTACGGTGTAATGGAGGTAAACCGGGAAGTGTACGAGTCTGGCTCCCAGCCTTTTGCACAGGATGGCATTCACTACAGTGGTGCCACGGGCGGGAGCGTAGGTAGTAGGATAGGGCGCCAAGCTACGGCTTTTTTGGGGGGACTCAGAGCCCTAAGACCACCAGTGTAGACGAAGACGGACCCAGAGAGGCTCCAAGATTCAAGAAACGTAGAATCGGTAGAAGAAATAGACGTAAGCACCAGGGGCAAGGTCATTCTGACATAGGTTACATTAACATGCAAGGTGGCAGGAATAGGCTGAAGTGGGAGGAGATAGACGAGCAACTAAGGCAAGAAAAGCTGATGGTATACGGGTTTGTGGAGACACATCTTAGGGACATGGAGCAACCTCCCTGTAACCCTGACTATGCATGGGAATATTGCAATAGAACAGAGGGCAGCAGAAAAGGGGGTGGAATTGGTGCATTTATTCATAAAAGTATGAACTGGCAAAGGGTCAAACAGGAATGCAAGGAGCATTTATGGCTAAAAGGGAAAGTTGCAGGAGAGCAGACACTCCTTGGCTTTGTATACCTGTGGACAGGAGCAAATGCCAAAGAGGAAAACAAAAAAAAATGCTGGAATGCATATCAAGTGACATTAATGAGCTAGGAGAAGGATGCGAGATTATTATACTAGGAGATATGAACGCACACATAGAAGACATGGACGGGTACACAGACTCAACAGGCAACATGATGCTGGATATGTGTGAAATGCATGACTTAGTTGTATGCAACAGTACTGAGAAGTGTGAAGGGCACATAACATGGGAGGTAGGGAGCCTGCAGTCGACGATAGATTATGCACTAATGTCACATAGGATGCACGATAGGCTAAATGTAATGCGCATAGATGAATATGGCTCCAGAAGTCTAGGTAGTGATCACAAACGTATTAAGGTGAGTTTTAGAAGGGAAATGAAAGTAGGTAGGAGGCAAGATGAACAACCAGGTGGGATATTTTACTCGGAAAAGCAGCTTGAAATAGCAACCCAGCAAATTGAGGAAGTAATTTCAGAGGATACAAAAACAGAATGGACATATGCAAATTTAACAGGACTATTTGAGCTAGAGCTTACTAAGGTACGAGTCAGGACAAAAGGGAACAGAAGACGTAAACCCAAGAGCTGGTGGGATGAGGAGGTTAAGAAGGCCATAGAGAAACGCCAGGAAGCATCCAGGGAACACAGATATTCAAAGCAGAGGGGTGAACCAGAAGCTGATCTAGGCAGAAAATGGAACAACTTCTTAAGCTGTAGAAGGGAAGCATCCAATTTGATCAATGAGAAGATCAGAAGAAAGGGGAGCCAATGGTTGTCAGAAGTAAACAAAAAGGATAGAAAAGCAGCGAAGAAATTTTGGAAACATCTCAACTCCTTGAGTAATAAGACTAGCCTAGAGCAGAGGTTTATAGTTACAGCTCAAGGTGTTCGACTAGAGGGAGATGAGGCAATGGAACATATAAGAACAATGATGACAGAAAAATTTAAAGAACGAAACATAGCATGTGCTCAATCAGGTGAGGATGGACTAGTCAGTGCAGTGGCTCCACTGGCACAAAGCGAGTGGGAAAGGGCAGAGAAGAGGGTTCCTAGTAGCACGTCGACAGGTCCTGATGGCATCCCAATTATGTTGATAAAGACATTGGGCCCAAAATCTAAGAAAGCATTAAGAGAGGCAGTGAGCAAAATGATAATGGACGGTAAAGCCCCTGACGGGTGGAGACTGAGCAGGATGAGCATGATATATAAGGGAAAGGGGGACAAAGCCGACATAAACAACTACCGTCCCATAACAGTGACGTCAGTGGTTTACAGGGTGGTGATGCAGATTATAAAGGACAGACTGCAGGCATGGGTGGAGAGCGAGGAGGTGCTGGGGGAACTACAAAATGGGTTCCGAGAACAAAGAAGGTTAGAAGATAATCTGTTCTCATTGACACAGTGTATTGAAATAGCAGAAAAGGAACACAGGCCCCTATGGCTTGCCTTTCTGGATATCAAGAGAGCCTATGACAGTGTAATCCAAAAGGATTTGTGGGACATACTGGGCACTCTAGAGGTGGAAGATGGAGTAAGAAATCTTTTAAAAGATATCTATAAAAGTAACAAGGTGCTTATAAAATGGGAAAACAAGGTATCTGGGCCTATAGAGATACAGCAGGGGCTTAGGCAGGGGTGCCCTCTGTCACCCCTGTTGTTCATGCTGTATTTACAAGGATTAGAGAAAAAATTAGAGAGGAGCGGACTTGGCTTCAACCTTTCCTATTTCAAGCAAGGAGAATGGATTAAACAGTCATTACCAGGACTGATGTATGCGGATGACATTGTACTTATGGCTGACAGCAAGGAAGACTTGCAGAGATTAATGGACATTTGTGGTAAAGAGGGAGATAGCTTAGGTCTGAAGTTTAGTAAAGAAAAATCGGCAGTCATGACTTTTAATGATAATCAGGGCAGCGAGCATAGGATACAGGAGGTTACGCTGGAGGTGGTGGATAAGTACAAATATCTTGGAGTGTGGATAAACAATGGGGCTGAGTACCTAACGGAACATGAAAAATATGTGACGGCTAAAGGTAGCAGAAATGCAGCTGTGATGAAAAATAGGGCACTGTGGAATTACAATAGGTACGAAGTGGTGAGAGGGATTTGGAAAGGGGTGATGGTCCCTAGTTTGACTTTCGGCAATGCGGTCCTGTGCATGAGATCAGAGGTTCGAGCAAGGTTGGAAGTTAAGCAGCGAGGGGTAGGTAGACTGGCTCTGGGAGCACACGGAAATACACCAAATCAGGGGGTACAGGGTGACATGGGATGGACGTCATTCGAGGGCAGGGAAGCCAGCAGCAAGATAGAATTTGAGGAGCGATTGAGAGAGATGGCAGAAAAGCGGTGGGCAAGGAGAGTTTTCAGTTATTTGTACATGAGGAATGTTGATACAAAATGGAGGAAGCTGACCAGAAAACTGTCAATCAAATATTTGGACTGCAGGAGGGGTGCAAACCAGGAAACAGCGGTTAAGAAAAAGGTTAAGGAAACAGAGAGGGGTCTGTGGAAAACGGGGATGCAGACGAAATCAGCACTGGGCACATACCGAACTTTCAAGCAAGAAATTGCCAAAGAAAATATCTACGATAATTCTAGGGGAAGCTCTTTGTTGTTTGAAGCCAGGACGGGAGTATTGCGGACTAAGATGTACCGAGTCAAGTACCAAGGTATAGACACGTTGTGCTGTGCGTGTGGAGAAGAAGAGGAAACGGCTGAACACCTCATACTTTTCTGTAAGGGGCTTAACCCTACAGTGCAAGGCAACGGGGCTGATTTTTTCAAAGCATTGGGGTTTAGGGACAGTGAAGGCAAAATAGACTTTAAGCGGGTAGAAATAACCAAACAGAGGTTATCTGATTGGTGGATAAAATTAAGGCAGGGGTGAAATTTCACCCACCACAAAGTACAAATTATCTTAATAGTCATGGCTAGGTGGCGTATGTCACCGCCCGATTTAAAGGGTTCAGCCTCATCCATCCATCCATCCATCCATAGAACTGCAACCCATTCGAACTGGGTTGGGCCTCTTTTGAAGTCAGAGAAGCACAAAGCAAAATTAGTTTTGAAGAAAGGCTCAGGAACATGGATGAAAATAAATGGGCGGCTAAAGTGCACAAGTATCTCTACATGAAAAGCGTGGACACGGAATGGAGGAAGAGGTCAAGGAAGTTGGCAACCAAGTACAGGATAATCGAAACTGTAAATAGACAACCAGGGGTCATCAGAAAGAAAGTGAGAGAAATAGAGACCGTGAATTGGATGCAAAGAATGGAAACGAAAAGGACAATGGAGATTTACAAGAATGAGAAGAAAGAAATTAGAAGGGAAAATCTGTACGATAACACAAAGGGCAGTGTCTTGCTATTTGAGGCTCGAGCCGGTTGCCTAAGGACGAAAACATATCGGAACAAATATTCGGAACTAGATGAGACATGTGTATGCTGCAGTAAAGATCCAGAGACCACTCAGCACATCCTAATGGAATGCGACGGGATCCACCCAGCGAGAACCGTAGGTAACGTGCAACTCCCAGAAGCGCTTGGGTTTAAAGTGGAAGGAAACATAAACAGATCATTCGTAGAGATCAGCAAGAGACGATTAGAGTACTGGTGGAAAAAAAGCAGGGAAAAGATGGATACGACCTGATCTCTTCAAATCATAGGCAGCGGTACAAGGTAAAATTTTGAAAAAGAATATTAATGAGAGGTATACAAAAATGCTAGATAAAGAACATGTATAGTATACCTGATTAAATCAAGCAGGCTAGGTGACTATTTGTCGCCGCCCCGTTTCAAAGGGGATGTCAATAAATCATCATCATCATCATCATCATCATCATGACAGGGTGCCTTGATGCCCGCGCGCATCGAAGCACTCTAATCCTTGATAAAGTCAGTCATGCCAATGATCTTTCCATTCCCTGACTATTAGGTAGAGTGTACTAGATAATGGTCGAGTGGGCCGAACGGCGCTCTCCCGCTGAGGCGCCACGTGTGGAAAAATTTTGCGAGGGCGCTGCGAGCGAACTGGATTGGGGCGGAGACGCGCTCCGCGGCATATTCAACGCACTTTCGCTGCGGGCGCCGAGGCCGATTGCGCATAGTACGCTGTTAAAATAGTGCTTTATTTCAACTGCAAATTTATGTTTACACCATCTTGCCAAACATATATATTTGAGGCATGGATTATACAACGCGTCGTCTTCAGTTTTGTTGTCGTTGTCAAGCGCGTCGTCTGCTAGCGAGCGCGCGTTCGCTACGCGGACGCTGGCGGCGCCCAGTTTTTCTCGCAGAACGTCTGTGTAGTACATTTGTTTTTATGTTTTAGTTGCTTTGGTGCGCTCATGACTCTTGACGGCGGGTACCAAAGGTAGTTTCAGTCAAGTGAACCATTGTTTTTAACACTGTCTTCTAAAAGCAGCTGGCATCTCTGCAACATGAAGCTACGTACGAAAATTTTATTATTGATAGCGTGTCATTTTACGCGCGCTTCTTGTCGGTGGATATTGATCAGGAACAATGATCGAAGAAAACAATATTAAAATGAAATAAACCAGGTTTATTAGCTGCGCGGCGCGAAGAATGACCGATTTATTTCTACGTAATTAAATCAAAGGGTACATTGAGAATGGTACCAATGGTACAGTGAGAACTCCCGACCGTGCACGTTTGCATCCGAAACACACGTATTAGTGAATACTGCACATAAACTCTCATTCGCAGAAATAATATTCATAGCAGGCAATTAAAATATATATATATATATATATATATATATGTGTGTGTGTGTGTGTGTGTGTGTGTGTGTGTGTGTGTGTGTGTGTGTGTGTGTGTGTGTGTGTGTGTGTGTGTGTGTGTGTGTGTGTGTGTGTGTGTGTGTGTGTGTGTGTGTGTGTGTGTGAGAAAGTGTTATTTATATTGATATGCTGTACGACGCCGAACAGTCGTTTCCGTACGAATGTAACGCATAACCGCACTATTGCAGTCTCAAAGGTGAGAGACCGATGCAAGTGCGGACTGGTATTCCGAATGATTGTGCTGCCGGAGAGTTGTGGCTGTCGCGCAGAGGCGCAGTTCCTGAGAAAATTAACGCAGGGGTGTTAATAATTCCGGCTAATAAGCTGCTAATAAGCCCTGATAATAAGTGTAATAAGCTGTCATTCAATATAAATGCCCCGTTTTGGGGCAGCCTGTAAATCTGCTAACTTGATTCAGGCAAGGAAAACTTTTTTTTTTTTTGACAGTCTCACCATCTTTGCAACCCATTAAAACTGGGTGCCCCATGTGGTACCACACTTATCTTCTTGAACGAACGCAGCAGATCTACATATATCTGTACGTGTATGTGAGGTATGCCGTTTCTCTAATTGCTTCATTATTGTCGTTATGATAGTGCGTCGAATAACTGAAAGCAGCCGTTTATAATATACAAGCTGCTTAGTTGAGCGGACAGACATTTGGGAATGGCATTACATTTATGTAAGAAATATAGGATAAGCGTAACATGTTTTTTCTCGGAAATCAGACTCGAGAATAATTTATTTTGTTTACACTCCTAGCAAAAAGACGAAGAACGCAGCCACCTGTCTTTTTTTTTTTTTTTTTTTTTTAGTTCAAACAAATTTGTGGGTTTTACGTGGCAAAACCATGATATGAGTATGAGGCACCCGGTTTAGATTTCCCCACCTGGGGCTTTTTAACGTGCACCTAAATAGAAGTACACGAGTGTTTTCCATTTGTTCCCATCGAATTCCGCGACGGATTGAACCCGCGAGTTTAGCAACGCAACGCCGTATATCCACTATACCGGGTGAGGAAGAAGATGCGGTCACTGACCAAGTCAAAGTAATACACAGAAGGCAGTCAGACTAACCCCTGGGTGAGGGTGACTGCTCGTTGGCACAATACTCTAGGTATACAAAATTTTCTTTGTTTTTGATTGTGCCTTCTTTACTTTGCGTATCTCATTGTCAAAAAGAATTTTTTTTTTTAGCTACCTACTGCCGCCCGATTCTTGGCCTATCCCCCTCAGTGGGTGCGAGCCATGGTGAAGGATCATCATCATCATCATCAACACAGAAGGCCCTTGCCGACTTCGCTCCCGCGCCCAAGATATTCGTCCGCTACGTGGACGACTGCTTCTGCATCCTAAATAAGAATGATGCCCCACGGCTCCTGCGTGTTCTCAACTCGATAGAGGCAGCAATACAGTTTACCGCAGAATACGAGTGCGACAGCAGCCTTCCCTTCCTCGACGTCCAGGTGGGCCGAACCGGAAATAAGCTCTCGTTTGCTGTGCACAGGAAAGCGACGCATACCGGACACTACCTAAATTTTAATTCGTGCCACCCACCTTGTCACAAGCAATCCGTTGTTTCTTCTCTGGTGACGCGGGCAACACGCATCTCTTCAAGTGACGACGAAATCAGGAAAGAACTTCAGACAATCCATCGCGAATTAATGACGAACGGGTACCCAAAGAAATTTATTAAGACTAATGAAGATCGTGTCCTCCATCGCAGGCCATCCCAGGCAAGTCGTTCCGAAGACGCGCCGGCGTTCCATATGTTCCTGGGGTCAGCGAAGCTCTAAGCCGTATCTTTTCAAGGTATGACCTTCGCGTTGCGCACATGCCCTCCAACAAACTGAGAAATCAGCTTGTTAACGTGAAAGATCGATTAGACAGCAAGAGCTACCCTGGTGTTGTCTACAAGATACCATGCGCAGACTGCAGCTGCAGTTACATCGGCGAAACTGGCAACTTCACCAGAAGATTAAGGAACATCGGAGGGACGTCTGCAACAACAAGAAAGCGTCGAACGCACTGGCAGAGCACGCCGATAATCACGGTCACTGCATCAATTGGGATAACGCCACTATAATAGCCAAGGAGAAGAATCCGGCCACAAGACTACTATTAGAATCAGTGTTTATTCAGACCACGCAAGACACTATCAACAGGACAGATGGCAATCTCCCTGCCAGCTACACCCGCTCATTACGTCACATTTTAGTATAAAAAGCGACTTACGGCTCTTGCCTGCTTAGTGTGAACAAGGAACCCGTACGGGTCCCGAAACGTCTCTGTGTATTACTTTGACTTGGTCAGTGACCGCATCTTCTTCCTCATCATGTTACCTGACCAGACGAACTTTCGTCGAATTCTTGACTACTATACCGGATGTTCGAAATTAAGGTTTAGGGGATTTTTAAAAATCTCCTGTGGCAGTTAGCACAATTCTCATTGATGAGCTGGGTTATTCGAAGAGGCGGACATTAGTAGCACGAGAATCCAAACACCTATTCAACTTATTAACAAAATTGATTAATGAACTTCTTAGTTAATTACTTTACGACACATATTGCAATTTACGAATTGTAGCCGGTGAGGGTGCAAAACGCATCCACTTGAAATGAATTTCCAGAATGACACCAGAATGACACCGACCGCGATAAATGACCCCGTACCCATTACTCCGCATTCTGTTACGCAAGTAAGGTGGAAACTTGAATAGAATGTTGTGCTGCAGTTTTTTTTTTTTTTTGTTCAATAACGATGCTTCCCGTAAATCTGAGTACCCGCCGCGGGGGCTCAGTTAGCTAAGGCGTTGCGCTGCTGAGGACGAGTTCGCGGAATCGAATCCCGGCCGCGGCGGCCGCATTTCGATGGAGGCGAAATGCAAGCCCGTGTGCTTGCGTTGTAGTGGACGTTAATGAACCCCAGGTGGTCAAAATTAATCCGGAGCCCTGCACTACGGCGTGCCTTATAATCCAGAACTGGTTTTGGCACGTAAAAAACTCCAAAAGAAGAACGAAATCTGAGTACAAGGTGCCGGATGGGGCAGATATGCTTTACTTGTTTGAAGCGGCAAGCAGGAAGGTTACATATGTTTCTCCGTTTGCGTTCCGCAAGACCTACTGATGGAAAACTATATGCGGAACAATACACATGAGAGATACATGCTGCTTGAAGAACGAGAAAATATTTGTTCTCCAAAGGGAACCGTACAATAACATAGTAGAATGAAAGCCGACACTGCGGCCGCAATGCACGGGCAATCACCGAGCGGCATTAAAAAATACAATGAAGAGAAAGAAAGGCATTTGTTCTTAAGACATATATACATGTCATATTCGATTATGAACACCATTCGAGAGGTCTGAACGCAAATACCAGCGCGCGAAGTAGTGCGATTGACCCTGCCGAGCAGTATCGCCAGCAGTTTCCAACGGCGCGACCTTGATGCGGCCCAATCCAGTTCGATCGCAGCGCCGCCACAGTATTTTTCCACGTCGGGCGCCTCACTGCAAAGCATGCGCCGCCCCAGCCGCTCGTCCCACTCGACCATATTCTAGTACACTCTACTATTAGGGGAATGGCAACACAGCGCTACGGCATGGTTGTTCACCGCAGGTGCTTCACCACGGCCGCCTGGATCGGCGTGCGCGGCAACCCCGCCGCGCGCGCCGATCCAGGCGGCCGTGGCTTCACTGAGGCGGCTATTAAGGCCGCCGCTTTACCAACTGAAACGACGGGAGCCACGGTTGTCACTGCAAAATGGCTGTGCGGTATTCTAGGGTCCGTAGTGACGCAGCACAGTGAAAATGCGCCCGTTTATCTGCGTGCGGGAAGCCCCCGCGATGCATTGCAAAGAAGAGCGCGCTGCCCAGTGACACAATTCATCGCTTGTCATCGCTTGCCCAGTGAAGGTGCCTCCATTCGCATGTATACGCAGAGTTTGAGTGAGTTGTTCTCTCCAATGTGCTTGCCGATTGCCTCTGCTGCTGAGCTAACAGCGATCGCAGATGGCGATCGCATTTTGGCGGGTGATGGCTCCTGTGTGCAGTTAGGAAATTAAACTTCGAACGCAGGAAGGGGTTGCAACTATTTAGTGTGCCGTGCTTGTGATGAAGAAATGTCATCGCACTGGGTTTTAAAAAGCGAGCGTTTCTCGGCGCTGACCGTGTTTGCGACACTGCGGATCCGATACATCACTGATGACAGAGCAGCCATCTCAAACAACAGCTGCGATACCTTGACGTTGGAAAGCACTACGCACTGCTCAGCATCGTCATCCACCACGGCTCATCGACGCCTTGCAAGCAGCTACAGTGTCGTTCCGATAATTATTAGCTGTGCGCTACGTCGCTACAATGCAGACAATGAACCATGTTCTAGGGCCATCACAGCCTAAAAAGATATGCATAAGCCAGCGAAAGTCGCCGCTTTGTTTTTGATAGTGGTTCTCAATACATCACCGATGACAGTGTGCTGTGCGTATTTTCTGTCGGCGGTCAAGATTGTTGATGCCTCTCAGTTCCGCACCACGTCGCTGTTGCCGAAAATAAGAAACCTCTGCGAAAGTGCATGTGACCATATGCACAATCCCACATGTCCGGGGCCAGGCTAGCGCGATGGAATGGAGGGTGCGTGAGGCTAACCGGGTCATTAGGGGTCTGAGCAGACCACTTGGGTACGGTGTAATGGAGGTAAACCGGGAAGTGTACGAGTCTGGCTCCCAGCCTTTTGCACAGGATGGCATTCACTACAGTGGTGCCACGGGCGGGAGCGTAGGTAGTAGGATAGGGCGCCAAGCTTCGGCTTTTTTGGGGGGACCCAGAGCCCTAAGACCACCAGTGTAGACGAAGACGAACCCAGAGAGGCTCCAAGATTCAAGAAACGTAGAATCGGTAGAAGAAATAGACGTAAGCACCAGGGGCAAGGTCATTCTGACATAGGTTACATTAACATGCAAGGTGGCAGGAATAGGCTGAAGTGGGAGGAGATAGACGAGCAACTAAGGCAAGAAAATCTGATGGTATACGGGTTTGTGGAGACACATCTTAGGGACATGGAGCAACCTCCCTGTAACCCTGACTATGCATGGGAATATTGCAATAGAACAGAGGGCAGCAGAAAAGGGGGTGGAATTGGTGCATTTATTCATAAAAGTATGAACTGGCAAAGGGTCAAACAGGAATGCAAGGAGCATTTATGGCTAAAAGGGAAAGTTGCAGGAGAGCAGACACTCCTTGGCTTTGTATACCTGTGGACAGGAGCAAATGCCAAAGAGGAAAACAAAAAAATGCTGGAATGCATATCAAGTGACATTAATGAGCTAGGAGAAGGGTGCGAGATTATTATACTAGGAGATATGAACGCACACATAGAAGACATGGACGGGTACACAGACTCAACAGGCAACATGATGCTGGATATGTGTGAAATGCATGACTTAGTTGTATGCAACAGTACTGAGAAGTGTGAAGGGCACATAACATGGGAGGTAGGGAGCCTGCAGTCGACGATAGATTATGCACTAATGTCACATAGGATGCACGATAGGCTAAATGTAATGAGCATAGATGAATATGGCTCCAGAAGTCTAGGTAGTGATCACAAACGTATTAAGGTGAGTTTTAGAAGGGAAATGAAAGTAGGTAGGAGGCAAGATGAACAACCAGGTGGGATATTTTACTCGGAAAAGCAGCTTGAAATAGCAACCCAGCAAATTGAGGAAGTAATTTCAGAGGATACAAAAACAGAATGGACATATGCAAATTTAACAGGACTATTTGAGCTAGAGCTTACTAAGGTACGAGTCAGGACAAAAGGGAACAGAAGACGTAAACCCAAGAGCTGGTGGGATGAGGAGGTTAAGAAGGCCATAGAGAAACGCCAGGAAGCATCCAGGGAACACAGACATTCAAAGCAGAGGGGTGAACCAGAAGCTGATGTAGGCAGAAAATGGAACAACTTCTTAAGCTGTAGAAGGGAAGCATCCAATTTGATCAATGAGAAGATCAGAAGAAAGGGGAGCCAATGGTTGTCAGAAGTAAACAAAAAGGATAGAAAAGCAGCGAAGAAATTTTGGAAACATCTCAACTCCTTGAGTAATAAGACTAGCCTAGAGCAGAGGTTTATAGTTACAGCTCAAGGTGTTCGACTAGAGGGAGATGAGGCAATGGAACATATAAGAACAATGATGACAGAAAAATTTAAAGAACGAAACATAGCATGTGCTCAATCAGGTGAGGATGGACTAGTCAGTGCAGCGGCTCCACTGGCACAAAGCGAGTAGGATAGGGCAGAGAAGAGGGTTCCTAGTAGCACGTCGACAGGTCCTGATGGCATCCCAATTATGTTGATAAAGACATTGGGCCCAAAATCTAAGAAAGCATTAAGAGAGGCAGTGAGCAAAATGATAATGGACGGTAAAGCCCCTGACGGGTGGAGACTGAGCAGGATGAGCATGATATATAAGGGAAAGGGGGACAAAGCCGACATAAACAACTACCGTCCCATAACAGTGACGTCAGTGGTTTACAGGGTGGTGATGCAGATTATAAAGGACAGACTGCAGGCATGGGTGGAGAGCGAGGAGGTGCTGGGGGAACTACAAAATGGGTTCCGAGAACAAAGAAGGTTAGAAGATAATCTGTTCTCATTGACACAGTGTATTGAAATAGCAGAAAAGGAACACAGGCCCCTATGGCTTGCCTTTCTGGATATCAAGGGAGCCTATGACAGTGTAATCCAAAAGGATTTGTGGGACATACTGGGCACTCTAGAGGTGGAAGATGGAGTAAGAAATCTTTTAAAAGATATCTATAAAAGTAACAGGGTGCTTATAAAATGGGAAAACAAGGTATCTGGGCCTATAGAGATACAGCAGGGGCTTAGGCAGGGGTGCCCTCTGTCACCTCTGTTGTTCATGCTGTATTTACAAGGATTAGAGAAAAAATTAGAGAGGAGCGGACTTGGCTTCAACCTTTCCTATTCCAAGCAGGGAGAATGGATTAAACAGTCATTACCAGGACTGATGTATGCAGATGACATTGTACTTATGGCTGACAGCAAGGAAGACTTGCAGAGATTAATGGACATCTGTGGTAAAGAGGGAGATAGCTTAGGTTTGAAGTTTAGTAAAGAAAAATCGGCAGTCATGACTTTTAATGATAATCAGGGCAGCGAGCATAGAATACAGGAGGTTACGCTGGAGGTGGTGGATAAGTACAAATATCTTGGAGTGTGGATAAACAATGGGGCTGAGTACCTAACGGAACATGAAAAATATGTGACGGCTAAAGGTATACCAGAAATGCAGCTGTGATGAAAAATAGGGCACTGTGGAATTACAATAGGTACGAAGTGGTGAGAGGGATTTGGAAAGGGGTGATGGTCCCTAGTTTGACTTTCGGCAATGCGGTCCTGTGCATGAGATCAGAGGTTCGAGCAAGGTTGGAAGTTAAGCAGCGAGGGGTAGGTAGACTGGCTCTGGGAGCACACGGAAATACACCAAATCAGGGGGTACAGGGTGACATGGGATGGACGTCATTCGAGGGCAGGGAAGCCAGCAGCAAGATAGAATTTGAGGAACGATTGAGAGAGATGGGAGAAAAGCGGTGGGCAAGGAGAGTTTTCAGTTATTTGTACATGAGGAATGTTGATACAAAATGGAGGAAGCTGACCAGAAAACTGTCAATCAAATATTTGGACTGCAGGAGGGGTGCAGACCAGGAAACAGCGGTTAAGAAAAAGGTTAAGGAAACAGAGAGGGGTCTGTGGAAAGCAGGGATGCAGACGAAATCAGCACTGGGCACATACCGAACTTTCAAGCAAGAAATTGCCAAAGAAAATATCTACGATAATTCTAGGGGAAGCTCTTTGTTGTTTGAAGCCAGGACGGGAGTATTGCGGACTAAGATGTACCGAGTCAAGTACCAAGGTATAGACACGTTGTGCTGTGCGTGTGGAGAAGAAGAGGAAACGGCTGAACACCTCATACTTTTCTGTAAGGGGCTTAACCCTACAGTGCAAGGCAACGGGGCTGATTTTTTCAAAGCATTGGGGTTTAGGGACAGTGAAGGCAAAATAGACTTTAAGCGGGTAGAAATAACCAAGCAGAGGTTATCTGATTGGTGGATAAAATTAAGGCAGGGGTGAAATTTCACCCACCACAAAGTACAAATTATGTTAATGGTCATGGCTAGGTGGCGTATGCCACCGCCCGATTTAAAGGGTTCAGCCTCATCCATCCATCCATCCATCCAAGTTGGGCGTGGCCCAACCGTAGCGGGCGCCCGCACAAGAGTTACATGCCTCGCGCGGGGCGTGACGTATGGTTTTGACTGACACGCGAACTCGGGCCAAACTCGTACATCGCGAAACTGCCCTCCAGTTGAACTCGGGAACGTGATGGCGGCAGCAGCAGCCTGTGCAATCGCATCCAGTGGCAGCAAGCGTCAGTATGACCGTCTGGACCCGTTCACCTACATGTCCGACGTAGAGTTTCAGCGTCATTTTTGCCTTTCCAAAACGTGATTGCGCTGGCTGAGTGACGAGTTAGGCGAAGGCCGTCGTCTGCGGAGATAGGGTGGCGGGAAAATGATGCTTTCCCAGCGCAGACTGGTGTGACTAGGCTGCGGAGGAATAGTTCGTGCGATCGCTTCGGCTCTCTCCTTTTTCAAGCAAGCTCGTCCACCGCGCCCCAGCCCCAGGCCAGGTCAGGCGTCGTCATCGGAGTTCTGGAGCACCTGCGAGCACCTGGGGTTCAACCCGGACCAACCAACCTGCGCAGGCGAAGTAGTCACATTATATTGGAAGATTCAGAATGGACGCCGGGCTGAAGTTTCGGTGCAACAGGTGCCGAAATCAGTTTTCGCAGGTACACGGTACCCCTGCACTACACGGGCAGAGAGGCGAAGGAAGTTACTGCGCCAACACGGTCCGCCTCGGCCGTCCGAACGACCACCTCTCCAGGCGGCAAATGATTTGGCTCACGTACTGCGTGAGCAAAAGCGTAGACATATGGATGTTGAAAGAGACCGTAGACTTGTTTCCTCTATCGGAGCACGCCATAGCCGACTGGAGGAGCTACCCCCGTAAGGTCGCAAGGGACGAGCTGCTGGCGCGAGCTCCACTCGTTGGCCCCCGGGAAGACAGCGCAAATTGACGAGTGCCTTCTTCGCGGCGAGCAAAAGTGCAATCGAGGCCGCCTAATGGCGGGCGACAGACAACGTTCCGCCGAGCCGCCAAAATTACGCTGGTGTTAAAGATAGTGGCCCATGGGTCTTCGGCATGGTCTGCGCGACCTGAGGGGTGCTGCTACTTTTCAAGGTCGACCGACGAAAGGCGGCGACTCTAGGCGCCATTATTGCAGCCAATGTTCAACCGGGGACCACTATTCATAGTGACGAATTGGTCGCATACAACTGTATCCCAAATTTAGTGGATGCTAACGGGGCTATGCCTCAATCTTCATTGGGAGACAGTTAACCACAGCGTGCACTTTGTGGAAACCAACACGGGCGTTCACACGCAAAAAATAAAGTTATTGTCAAAAAGTGAAGCGCCACTTCGTCAGCAGTGGATACAGAGTAACTGCACTGATGCTGGAGTCCCACCTGGGATGAACGTGGTGGCACTCAACGGCCACGTGCGCTGCAAAGACCCTTTCTTGCGTTTGTTAGAAGCCACGGATCGCTCGGGCTACCCAGTATAAAGACTCGGCGCTAGCCAGTATGAAGGTGCGTCACAATGTAAAAGAAAATAAAGCGTAGTTTTTTTATCCTTGCATGAGTGTTTTCCGACATTCCTGAGTGCTTACACGGTAAGCGCGCGGCAGACCACTTCTGCGCTAGCCGACGCTCCCTTCGTCTCGCAGCCTTAAAGCCGTTTCACATGGTGCGATTTTGCACTGCGATTATCGCACCGGAAGTGCGATTTCCGTCGCATGCGACGAAAATCGCAGTCGCAGGGCCGTTTCTGCGATTTTCGGCTGCGACCAACCGGTTGGTCGCAGCGTCGCAACGTCGCAGCAATCGCTGCGATTTTTCCGTCGAAATTGCGCCGAGAGGTATTTCGCGGTCTGTTTTGGAAAATGGCGGCGGTCGCTCAACGCAACGTTTATAGATACTTTTTTGTCTATAAATATTGGATCAACGAGCCTCGAACAGTGCAACTAATTGAGTGGAGCCTTGGATTACGCAATCGGTACGTAACATCAGCACCGACACGCGAATAGTGCAGATAAAAACTCGTAGGTCAGATTCGGTTCTGTGATTTCTACGAGTTTGTTGACACGCTACGTTGCTAATCTGGCGACGCTGTTTTTTAGGTTAGCTTCGGGTGCTGATAGTACGTACTTTTGCGTGATTTTCCGTTATTCACACGCGCTGCGAGTTGGTAAATACTACGAGGTGTCCCTCACGGGAAGGCATGGCCTTCGGATGTCGTCCCAATTTTCTGGTTCTGGAGACAACTCGCGATATACGAAAACGCCACAGTTTTATCGCCGTATGCTTTTACGGACGGAACAATTTAAAGAATATGCAACTACGGACAAATGCTGTGGTCGCGCGTATAGCGTGACCAAATGCTTGGTCACGCTATACGCGCGACCATTTAGTTGCAGTTGGTTGGTTAGGGCTTTCATGCGCATTTTCCCCAATGAATTATCTCATTTCAAGGTTCTGTTACTTCCGCTGCGAGACGCAAAGCGAACGTGCAAACTGGATATCGTAATGAATGTTCTACAACAGCATATTTCACGCTTTGACTGGGAATAAGCAGTATTGCCAATTTATTTTCGAAGCAATATTTAAACAGTTTTTTTCTAATTTTTCTGATGCATTATTTTTCTCCTGAATAAAAAAACCAATAAACATTCAGTGTGTTGCAGACTTTCTATCCTTACTGCATCTGTATTAACCCTCACATTAAAAGGTAATTGCACATTTCGCTTACCTCAATGCATCGAATTACTTTTGTTTATGCTGGTTGTAACATATCGCAGTACTCTAAGAAACTACTTAGGCCATAAACATCCTTGCCTTTTCTTGCTTCTCTGTCTCTACTTCCTGTAAAACACATGCAATAATGCGAAAAGCAGGCGAACACCTTGTTTTTATAAGCAGTAGATAACTCATTAAACAAAAGCAGATCAAAATTGTGCAGTGAAGTCAGCCGGTTGCATTCCTTCGTATGAATGATAGTATCTTTTCAAGTGTGGGTGGGTCTTGCATGTCCACAGCTCATAAAGTGAGGCGTAGGTATAGCCCATCAAGATGGAGGCAATGTTGCTAATGAGTCTGCACTTACATGTATTACTGCATAAACTCGTATAACCATATCCCATCATTACTCAATCGAGCTTGCTCAGTCATATTCACCAAAATTCTACTTATCCGAGCTTGCTCCGACTCATATTCACCAAAATTGTACTTGGCCGAGCTTGATCTGACTAATATTCACAAAGATGCTACTCAGGCAAGCTTGCACCGAGTCATATTCACCAAATATCTACTTAGCCAAGCTTGCTCCGACTTATATTCATCAAAATTCTACTCAGGTGAGCTTGCACTGAGTCATATTCACCAAAAATATACTTGCCGAGCTTGCTTTGACTCATATTCACTAAAATTATACTTGGATCAGCTTTCCCCGACTACCACATGACAATATTCACTCAAAGTTTACTCAACTGAGCTTGCTATTACTCGTATTCACCAAAATTCGACTCAGTCAGGCTGAAACGAACTCAGACTCACGGTTAGTTCGAAGTCTTAGTGAGCCGTCATTTGAGTGAGTTCACCGTGCTATGTATACATCACATTATGTGACCTGTGCGGTGAATAAGCAAACATTGTCTATGAGTAAGTGTTGCATCGGGTGAAATAAGGACAACTGTAAACACTGCAGTTAGTTTTCTAGAGTTCAACTGACCGTTGCGTGAAAGCTTCGCCTCATGTCGATTCAAGCAAGTGCATTGGATCTGCATCATATTTTTTGACAATCCTGCTGTCTGTCCTAACCATTACTGGGTGGCCACATTTTGTACATTTCAACACAAAGTTTAATAAATGACTGTAGTGCAGTATATTAAAAAAAAAGATTCTTGCATCACTGCACGTATAACAATCAGAACATGACACAAACACATGCACATAAGATGCACACAAACGATAAATACATAAACAGATGAAATCAGCTAGCCACCACCTATTGAAAAAAAAAAAAAAAGGACAGGACTATGTATAACCATTCCCCTTGCCAGGTACATGGGCTATAGGAGAAACACACGTGCAACCTAGCAGTTACCTCGAGGTAGTAGCTATGGACGCTTTTGCATTCGCAGCTGGCCACTCAACCACTCAAGTGTGTACAGTGTGCACTTGTACTTAGGCACACTTTTATTGTCTGTATCTCAAAAATTTAATGTGGCTCCTCAAAATTTTTAGAATGTTTGGATTCTGAGGCTTGCAAAGGTAAAAATTTTTATTCCATTTTCGTTCAAGGTGAAGGCTCATACAAAGGATTAGAGATATTGTCAGTGCCCCTCACTTTCTCTCAGAACATAAGTGGTCTGTTATTGAGATACTAGCAGCTTTTCAATAGCAAGAAAGGGAATCAGCTTCCCCTGTTTTCAGCATTGGGTTAATGCAGGCACTTCAGGGAGGCATAAAGTTTTGCTATAACAATAGGTTCGGGAATACCAGATTAGACTGTACCTTGACACTTTCCTTGCACTTTCTTATTTTGGTCAAATAACCCAGTTTGAAATGGCTCCAGTTAGCATGCTCTAACATTGGTCTAATATAGGTTAAGAACATGACTAGCTTAACAGACTAGGATGCTGGCTTTCATTTCCAGGAAAGGAATCATAGCACCTGCTCCAGTTGCATATGTTTTTGGTTATCAGGGGTATTCAGGGATATCAGGGTATCAGGGTTATTATTATCAGGGATATCAGGGGTATCAGGTGTTATCAGGGATAACGTGCTGAAGCAGGTAGAAGCACACGCATGCCATTAGCGGATAGTTTCGATAGCTTCTTACCTTACACTTGCCACCATGAATACAAAATTTTAGCGTTCGATTTTTGTTATTAAACAAACAAACGTACTCCTAACAAGGTATTTTAATGTTAGCCGTGTGGCTACGCGGCTGCGCTACGTACTGCAGCAAATTAACTTAAGCTTCTTGATACAGATTCACAGCACACTAACAGCGCAAGAAACAGGACGAGAAAATAGACGACGCCCATGTCTGCCAGCATGATACGATTCTACGTACACAAGTGACTGCAGCTCCTAAAAAAAATGTGGTGTCGGCTTTTACTCCTTTCGAAATATTCAGAGAGCACTTGTATGAATAATTACAGCACAGGCGCCGAGACGGACGAGCCAGGCTGGCGCTAAGATAAACGTTCACAACACAAATTCCATTGCACGTTCAGTAATTACACACAGATCATTTGCGGCTTTGTTCAGGGGCAGACGTGAGCTTTTGGGTTGGTGCTTGCTGCTAAGTTTTGTGCAAGAATATTGCTAGGAGCAGGAACCACTAATGCGCAATCACGAGCAATACACACACACATCCGTTTTTTCAGAAGCTGACGTTAATCACGGGTAGCGCGAGGGTCTCTGCGTTGACATGACGACTCCGCCGAATCCCGAATACTGCATATGCGATGACAACAGCTATAGGGGCTTGTTGATAGGTCCTCTTGTAATTTGTTTAACCGCAGGTAGAACGACACAGGCATAAAACACACACGAGACAGCACACAACGCTGAACGACGACCTGCGATAACCTGCGAACAGCTGTTTACGTCCGCCATTTCTCCTCGTATTGAACTTCACAAACCGCTGTTGCGCACTCCAAAACAAACTAAACTTGAAGCGTTTTTAAATTACAAAACGCACGTATTATTTGATCCTAATAAAGAGAGGTCAATTATATTATAACACGCACGTCTTTTTCATTACATTAAACGAAATTATGCGGCGTGTGCGACAAAATTGGCAGCAAGCAACCCTGGGCGTCGCAGAATCGCATTGTTGACAGCGCGAGACTAAATACCGACCGCAACATCGCCCAAGGTTAGCTCTATAGAAAACACCATGTTGGCAACTCTGAGCTGCTCACCAAAAATTAGCTTTTATGTACCCAGAATGGAGCCTGGAATTCCCTAGTAAAGTCGACCAGTTGAACAGGCGAAGTGAAACTCGCTGTGCGAATTTTTTCGCTGCTCCCCCATATATTAATGGTGGACCCGCCTATGCGCATTGTTCTGTTTATAATATTTTCTGTGTTTGTTTGTTTTAGCCAGGATTGCGTTATCTCGCGAGCGCTCACTTGAATTCACGGGGAGATTGTTAGGACTGTCAACAGCTTCATCTTCGGCGATGCCTTGTGGTCTTTGTGGCATGTGCGGTCATTTGGATGAATCGTCTTGGTGGCGACGATTGTTGACCCTTTTGTGTATGTAAGTGGTCGATTGTGCGTGATAAGGAATCGGTTAGTCGCATTAACCTGTGTGTGTGTGTGTGTGTGTGTGTGTTGTGTGTTTGTGTGTGTGTGTGTGTGTGTGTGTGGTGTGTGGTGTGTGTGGTGTGTGTGTGTGTGTGTTGTGTGTGTGTGTGTGTGTGTGTGTGTTGTGTGTGTGTGTGTTTATTTGACAAGAAATTTAGTTCGCTCCGCGGTCAAGCTTCAGGTTCTTTCTGTGTTCTCAAATTGCGCAAGCTGTTCACATCTGTGCACCCACTAACCTCATGATTCCAAAAAGTCACGTTAGAACATGATCTGTCCGCTTTCTTGAACCAGTGAGCTGTTGCATGTCGGTTAGACCTACGGAGAGTCCGCGTGGCAGGTCGAAGAAGTAAGGCGACTGTTGCAATGTAGATCGTCAGCGCGTTTGTCAACGCAGGTTATAGGCTGACTTTATTTGAACTTGTGAATCGATAAGTCGCGCAGTGTGTGCTGCTATGAGATGCAGAATATGCAAAGGCACAAACGGAACCGAGATCGAGTTTCTCAGACGTGCAAAATTTTTACAATCGGTTCAGGTCAGCCTGCTAGCTGGAACCATGTAGTGCTGATGACATGCTGATTGCAAAATAAACTGCACCACCAGAAGTTTAACAACTGCCTTGCGGAATAACAACTGCCTTGCGCATAAAAGGCGTCAAGAACGAGTCGAGAGAGCGTCTCGTCACTGCCCGATCGCTCAGCACCAGATGGCCGTGGCCAGTTGCCTAGCGGCTCACCTACCCGTCGTAACACGTGCTAACTTAGATTTCTCATAAATAAATGAAACGTAGTTTCATTTATCTATTAACTTCCTCTTCAGATAAGCTGCAAGTGTGGACCTTGCGCCCACGTCCATCTCCTGCGTGCACAGACGTTAAAAATCTGGCTCACGCACGTACGAGGAGGGGGAGGCGATAAGAAGGCGAGCGTGGCCCGCAGGCGCCTGACTTTACTAGGGACATCTCCGCCTCGCAAATCTAGGGAACCGTACAAGACGAGATCTGGCAACACTGGTGTGTTCTTGTGGGGATTTAGTCGCTCCCTTGTTGACATCGCACCATGTGAAATGGCCGTTGCGAATTTCGCATCTGCGAATATCGCAGCTGCGAAAATCGCAGTGCAAAATCGCACCATGTGAAACAGCCTAAATCGCAGCTGCGAAAATCGCACCATGTGAAACAGCCTTAAAAAATCAGGCGCACACCAATCTGTGCTCGGAAATGTGAGCGCAAGCACGTAGTGAGCCGCACCAATTGAATCCAGAGGAAAGAGAAAGAGCACGAGCGATCTGTTCAAAGCCCAGTGCGAAAAACCAAGCGCACACCAATCTGTGCTCGGAAATGCTAGCGCAAGCACGTAGCGAGCCGCGCCAATCCAATCCAGAGGACGAAAGAGGAGGGCGAGCGTGCCCTCGTGGTATAACGCGAAACGATTTAAACTACAAATTAGTCTAATACACATTCAGTGTACAACTTGTAAACTTTAAAACACGTATACCCTACGGTAATGTGACTACTATCATTGTACTAAATGCATTTATTTGATAACTTGCTTGTGCCTTTAATGCACTCGGTGGAACGACAAACAAGTGAAAGAATGCACGACCATGCACCGACCGTATGATCACGTGAGCCCCAGTTTGTCGATTGCCCATATGGCAACGCCCAAGGGATGATGGCCACCCAGAGTGAATCTAGATCAGCCAATGAAACTGGAGGTGTGCCGACGGACAAACTTTGTCTTGTTACCATTAGTTCTTTAATCTTGGGGCGTCGCCAGAGCTCGTGAAGATCCCGAGTTTCGCCAAACTCGGGGCATCCTGCATAGCACCCCAAGTTTAAACCTCGACATAGCCAAGTTCAACCTGGCTACAACCAAGAGACGCAATCAATCAGCCAGCTTCGCTGTGTCTTGAGCTTTGCGCGGCCTAGTTCAAGCTTTCGCCTTTTTTACATAACCATGGTGTAAACCCCCAGGTGAACGAACTTAATCTGAAATCCCCCCTACGGTGTAAATTGCTAGCTCTTGGCAAGCAGTTCCATAGGAAAAGTGAAATGGTGTTATGCCTATGTAGAAACAATCGAAATTAATCTGAAGTCTTCCCTACGGTGTGCTCATAATCAGGTTCTGGCATAAAACCCCATAATTTAATTTTGTTATGTGAAGTTACGTGTGAACGGAGAAATTAGTCTGAAGACAAAACAGAGAAAATGCAGGAAAACATCTTCAGTGAATAAGCAATTGACTTAGAATCTGTTTGCACGGTGGCTCATGCGCGTTTCGGGATTCCGACCTGCTGTGCTAGTGGTACCATAGGCGCCGGAGACACAGCTTCCGCGCTAGCGAACGCGCGCCAGTCGAGCCCGGACGCGACTTTACAATTTGCTAGTAGGTACAGCGGAGGCGTGGCACGGGTCATGTGACTTCCGCTTAACACGTGTTGTCATGGCAAATCGTGGAGCTCCTAGGTGTCTAGAGACATAATCGCTTAGGGACTTTTGGGGCACTGGTCTCTGCGGCGAGCGGAGTGGCGGCTGCTAGTTACTGAGCGTGGCTCTCTTATCCCGGGACCGGGACAGCGACCTTGCCGAGCGTAGCTCCTACGTGCGTAGGGGGCGAATCGTTCGGGCGCGTGGAATGTCTGGCGGTATCTGGCCCACGTCGGCCGCGCTTTATTATTGTAGCGTTTGTTCTGGTGGCGGAAATCCTTGCAGTAGTGGTGGTGTGGCGCATGACGGCTTCATCTCGGTGAACTGTGGTGGCGTAAACAAGCGGATACTGCTCGCGTTTGTACCCCCGTGGCGGAAGCCACGGTGCCGGGCGCCGACGCTAAGCGGTGGTCGCTGGGTGTTGCAGAGCGCAGCGTAGCAACACCCCAAATAAAAAAAATAGTGCTCCAGTCAGGTAGACTGCTGCCTCCCTGATAGTGAGATTATATTTGGATCATCAAAACAGTGATGCGTTATTTAGGAATGCCATCGTTTCTCTCTCGCAGGCGCGAGGACAAGCGGGTGCTCGCGCCTGCGATAGAGAAACGAGAGAGAAACTCCAAACGCGCACGGCGTTGGTGATTGTTGCGGTGGCCTCTAGCGGCGGCTCGGAGGTTTTCGACGAGATCAGAACGGGACACTCGTCGAGCAGCGTCGGAAGTCTTTACCACCATCCCGCCTCGCAATGTTTTTATATAAATACGCATTTGGTGCCGCAGCTAAACGTCGCCTCCCCTCTCTCCCTCCCGTCCCCCCACGGCCTTTCGCGCGACGGAAGAAGTCCGTCGCGCGAAAGGCCGTGACGGAAGAAGTCCGGCCCTCGCGCGCTTTCACACGCACATACAGCATACGGCGATTTCGACGATTTCATCGCCGTTAGACTCTATGGAACCTCACGGCGATAGCGACGGCGACGACGACGCCGGCGGCAGAAACCGTTTGGAGTGTCCATATAATCGCTATCGCAATAAAAACTCCCGATACAGCTTTTGTTGCTCAATACGGGCTACATAAGTGTTTTTCCGAGTGTGAAAGAAGCCCGCGATTACACGCAAAGTGCCTGGAGCGGCCAGTCGCGCGGTAATTCTGCGTGTATTCGCGGGCTTCTGATATATATATATTATATATATATATATATATATATAATGATATATATATATATATAGGCTTCTTATATGACTAATAAATATCGGGCCCCTCGGTTCCCTTTCTTCTCGTTCATTACATAACGAAGGTATCGAATCCGGCAACATTGATGTCTTCAGGTAGCATGTGTGGGTTTATTGACCAGTTATCTTCACCCAAAATGATCACGTACTCGTGACCAACGTTTATAGAACCTGCTATAAGAATTCTATAAACGTTGCTCGTGACGCCTGCGGCAGAAAGAAGTTCCACATCCGCCGCCAAGGTTTATGAGTGGTGGCGCTGGCTAACACTCCCAGCGTTAGTTGCAGTAGTAAAACCAAAACATAAATACCCCAGAAAGTGGATGGGGAAACGGCGCTGCGGTAGCTCAATGGTAAGAGCATCGCACGCGTAAAGCGAAGACGTGGGATCGTTCCCCGCCTGCGGCAAATTGTTTTGTAGAGATAGCTACATTACGGCAGGTTTTCGCCTCTTCGCCGTCGCCGCACTTTGAGCCGTGGTCGCTCTGTGACGCCACACCACGGCCCTCAATTCTCCGGCAACTAGCCTCGTCGCGGTCGCCGCGCGGCCACCGCTCTGCCGTTAGGCGCTCGCTGCAGTTTTACCCGTCGGTTGACCACAACGTGTCTCCTCTCTTAGTCTAGCGGGAAACCACTAAGTTTAATATCAACATGTCTAACTACAAGCGAAGCGTAAGCGCAGCCGGGGGCCTGTAGCTATTGCTACTCGACTAGGTTTAACCAGAGGTAAACACAGCCATTTTTTTTTCATCCACTTTCATTTCCATTAAGTTATCATTTCTTTATTTAAATTAGTAAGTACATGTAATTCCCCTATGTTGTCCTTGGTGTCTATGTTTGTTGGCTTCTTGTAAGATTAGTAAATATAGGGCCCCGGGTTCTTTTCTTTCGTCATTTTAATATATATCTTATATATATATATATATATATCTATATATCTATATGAGATGCTGTCATCCATTCTGTGGTAGCAGCGACCTGCAAATAGTAATATATGATTGCGTTTCTCCCGCGTACTATTAGGGGATGTGTGGGGTACCAGAAGAAGCGCTGTACAACGGAGCTCCGCAGTGGTCGTCGAGTCGGGGTCATCATGATGACAGACGAGACTACGCCGCCTGCGCCGGCCAGACGACACCTGCACCCAGCCCCGACAACAACGTCAACGATCGTCCTTACGATCCTAAAGACCAGGGGACGTTCTGCGGTACGGATGAAGTTGACGTCGAAGATTGAATTGCCGATTATGAACGCATCAGGTAAGATCAATCGTTGGGGACCCGACGCTGAGGATGGCGAAACACGTGCTGTTTTATCTCAAAGGAATGGCAATTCGATAACCATCAGGCGGAGATTGGAAGTTGGGACACTTTTAAAAGAAAAAACTTTGTGCCGTGTGTGTGTGTTTGGGAAGCCCATGGGTCGCAGGCAGCCCCGCAACGAAAGAGCTATCCATCCGCGCTCAGACGTCCACAGAACCTAC
>NC_051154.1:300951826-301027631 GCF_013339745.2 Dermacentor silvarum
TTCGGGCTACGCCCAACACGTATGATTTCCTAGTATGTCTCAGATAGCTCAGCAATTTCACTAGCGACAAGCTAGCCCTTTGCTTCATTTTGCATATGTGCTTGCTTCTTGTGATAATATCTGTCTTACCTGTCGGCGATAACCAGATCTTTTATGTCCTTCAAGGCAGTGACACCCCTAGTATTTAGGTATACACGAGAACAATGTCTCTAACCTGATCGCCGTCTGATGCCACAAATCGTCATGTATTTCTTCACAGACGGGAATAAACGCCGATGATTATTTTAGGAGTCATTTTATGTTCCTTTAGAGTTTCGTCTTTCAGTTGAGGGTATTGCAACACGCTACCGTCCGACTCGCTCGCTAGAAATACTCTCACCTCCTCATTCAGGAATGTGGGGAAGATAACTCCACGAATTTACTCATGGATTTGCAATGTTTCAAGAGGGCGTCCACACTTTTAAACCATGCGGGCACTGCGCGATCCGCCTCTGACATTGGAGCATGAACTGCTCTCAGTTATTTCGCATGTTCCCCCTGTTTGGTACTCGATAACAGTCAGTACGCGGTATACGGATTGGTGTTGCTGTGTGGCCAGTTTATGCGAGTATACTGCAAAGCGCAGGACGATTCACACGCTGCTGTATCGTCCATTTATCGCAAACGAAGGACGCGGGTCGGCCCCGCGAGGAGAGGACGCGAGGGAGACCCACGCATGGAAAAAATTAGTGTTTGTGCCGCAGAAGAGCCGCCAAATGCGCACCCCCGCTCGGAACAAAAGGGAAGAGGCTGGAGCTGAATGTGAAGCCTTCGGGGAGACGGGTGTGAAGAGAAGAGGAGGGGGTGTGCTGAAGCCACCGCTGCCAGTAGACGCCCCGGGCATCCCAGATGTCACGTTGACATTCTGCTACTGCGGTTTGTTTATGGGCCTCGCCGGCGTTCGAGGAAGCGTAGTCAGGAAAATTGGGCGACGCGACAAACGGGCACCCGGTTTCAGTGTCACTGTTTGGCATCGCGCGCGCTTTTTGAAACTGCCTTGCGAAAGCGGAAATACTTTTACGACCACTTAGCCGGGCTGCAGATGGGTGCTTTGTGTGTGCGATCGTTCGCCATCGGGACACAATTACGTGTTGGTTGGGCGTTCAAGCGACCGGCCCACATCTAGCTGCGCAGCCCACTGTCAGGCTATTCTATATAGTCAGGCATTCACATATCGTCAATACCGTGGCTTCGTGGGAACGTTCTCGCCGCTGGCGTGGCTGCTTCTTGTAGCAGATGTTTAGCCCGCGGGGCTGGTGCGTAGACAAAGGGGAACCACACGAGATATTTATGGCTAAAAGTGCGAGCTTGAGCCTGGCCTCCGGTGCCGGAGGACATCAAGGGTCTGACGTAGGGGAGAGCGAAAAGACACGTGTCTTTCGACAACCTACCGCCTTGCGTGTTGTAGATTGTGTCATTGTTTTGACTAATGCCGTGTCCATCACGAAAGTTTTGGTGCTATTAGTTGTAATGGTGTGAACCCCCATGTGTGATTGGCTGGTTCGTGACTCTTTGTGCGACTGAGGGTTTAAAGAGTCGTGTTTGGGCTGTGCGAGAGAGAGCGGAGGTTCGGGCTTGGACCCGGACTGACGCCTGGGCGTTAGAGTAAAGCGTCCCTTTACCGGACAACACCTCTCGCTTCGCGCTACCACCGTGCAGTCGAGTCATCGAGCGGCGTAGACTTCGGAGCTCAAACACCTTCCCCCTTAACTAGTATTGAAGCTAGCAGAGGATAAAGGGAAAGGAAAATAACTACAACTGTCTTTGCCCGCACTGTGCATGCACCAGAGGCTGAAGCTGCGTTTGAGCGAGTTGGATTTTTTTTTTATCGCTAGCGTGAGCGTGAGCTTCTCAGACCTTAGTCTTCTTCTGTCAGCAACTGCGCGCGCTGTCCAATCGGTCATCATCATCATCATCATCATCAGCCTATATTTTATGTCCACTCCAGGACGAAGGCTTCTCCCAGCGATGTCCAATTACCCCTGTCTTGCGCTAGCGTATTCCAACTTGCGCCTGCAAATTTCCTAACTTCATCATCCCATCTGTTTCTGCCGGACCTCGACTGCGCTTCACTTCTCTTGGTATCCATTCTGTAACCCTAATGGTCCACCGGTTATCTATCCTACGCATTACATGGCCTGCCCAGCTCCATTTCTTCCGCTTAATGTCAACTAGAATATCGGCTATCCCCGTTTGCTCTCTGATCCACACCGCTCTCTTCCTGTCCTCTTAACGTTAGTCCCTAAGATTTTTCGTTCCATCGCTCTTTGTGCGGTCCTTAACTTGTTCTCGAGCTTCTTTGTTAACCTCCAAGTTTCTGCCGCATATGTTAGCACCGGTAGAATGCAATGATTGTACACTCTTATTTTCAACGACAGTGGTAAGCTCCCAGTCAGGATTTGGCAATGCCTGCCATATGCATTCTAACCCAATTTTATTCTTCTGTAAATTTCTTTCTCGTGATCAGGGTCCCCTGTGAGTAATTGACCTAGATAAACGTACTCCTTTACAGATTCTAGAGGCTGACTGGCGATCCTGAATTCTTGTTCCCTTGCCAGGCGGCAAGGGAACATTAACTTTGTCTTCTGCATATTCATCTTCAACCTAATTCTTACACTTTCTCGATTAAGGTCCTCAATCATTTGCTGTAATTCGTCTCCATTGTTGCTGAACAGGACAATTTCATCTGCAAACCGAAGGTTGCTGAGATATTCGCCGTTGATCCTCACTCCTAAGCCTTCCCAGTCTAACAGCTTGAGTACTTCTTCTAAGCATGCAGTAAATATAGCATTGGAGAGATTGTGTCTCCTTGCCTTACCCCTTTCTTGATAGGTAACTTTCTACTTTTCTTGTGGAGAACCAAGGTAGCTGTAGAATCCTTGTAGATATTTGCTAAGATATTCACGTATGCCTGCTGTACTCCTTGATTACGCAATGCCTCTATGACTGCTGGTATCTCTACTGAATCAAATGCCTTTTCATAATCTATGAAAGCCATGTAGAGAGGTTGATTGTACTCCGCAGATTTCTCGATTACCTCATTTATGACATGGATATGATCCATCGTAGAATACCCCTTCCTGAAGCCAGCCTTCCTGGTTGGCTGAAGTCAAGTGTTGCCCTGATTCTATTGGAAATTATCTTTATACAATACTGAACGCAAGTCCAATCGGTACTTTTACCTTTTCCTGGCAGATCTCTGCGGCAGCCATGTCGTTCTCCATAAAATTCCCTTTATAACTACACAAAATCACTCAGGCGCTAGCCCGACATGGTGGACCGAGAGTCAACAGATAAGTGCCCTACCTTGACCACTCATGTCTCCGCCACCTGGACTGTCTCCCCGGGTTGTTCTTGGCGTGCCGTGGTGCACTCTGTAGATTGCTGTCACAGCAACCCCTCTGTTATCCAGTGAGACTATGAGGCTGATTACAAGGACTTAACTGTTTATTAAGATGGAGCATACAAGCAATGGAATGAAAACTATTTAGAAAGACATCTAAATGCTACGAGTGAGAAAGTTCCAATGATCTCACAATTTTGGTCTTCTTCGACGAATCTTCTTCCAACGGCCCCGCAAAAAGCTCCCGACATCCAGGGTTGCCTGGTTTGGCTACTTTGCCCCAAATTGGCTACATTTTAAGGCTTGCGGCGGGAAAATTTTCGGGTTGGCTACTTGGCTAGTTTCTGGCTACTTTTAAAATCAACATTATTTTATAGGAACTACAAACAAACCAGACAAAATATTACAAATCAATGGTATGATTCGCTGCACTACGTCTCTTATGACACACACGATGTGGCAAAGACCACCCTCATCATGTGTATTTGGAAGGGACGACACAACTTCCACCTTGCAACCGACCAAATTTATTCAACCTGATGTCTCATTTCATGGAAGATTGATTGGTCAGAAAATTATAAGGTGGTAACATAAATTTATTACGGTTCCATGATGGATTTGAGTAAGGCACCTGAGAACACATCCATATATGGCTATAAAAACTACTAGAAAATCACTTATCGTAAGTGATAAGAAATGCTGACTAGTATATGATATTCGCTTGCAAAGTTTAGATATTGTACAGATATAAATTGACGAATGATTAAAGAACGAGAACTTTGAACACAACATATTCGCTGGTACTAGAGCTCAGTGACAACTACTTGCGTTTACTTAGTCATTTATACAGGGATAACAATTCCTGAATACGAATACGGAACTGGCAGTTCTAATTTGATACCCAAAATCACGTTTTAAGTAAGTGGAAGGCCACTAAACATAACAGCTCCAAAAGGAGCCGTTCATAATCAGCTACCGCAATGTTCTTTTTCTTAAGCGATTGGCCATGACGGCAGCCTGGCGACTTTTTTGGCTACTTTTTGCGATTTCCTGGCTACTTTTCGCTTTTTGGATCTGGCAACCCTGCATCTCGCCCCATCGTTTGTCCAATCGCACCGTGGCGGGCCGATCAGGGTGAACACAACCGTGCTCCAGGGGTGACACTGTCGGGAGTTCCAATGTCTCGAGGTCATTGCTACACCAGCTAACACAAATACATGGCGAAGCGTACGCAAACAAATGTCCGGGGTGTGGCGAAAAACCTACATTGTAACACACATCACTGTCACACATGCGCCAGAAGACTTCCACGAGCGAACACACAAAAATTTACAAAACAAGACTTTTTGGGGCAGTGGGAATGCCGGCTTGCGGACGAGGAACAGGGCAGCCAGCTGGCTCTCCTGGACCAAGCCCAGCGAGCTGCTCAAGCCACAGGGACTCTGAACAAGGGGCTCCACCCACTTTTTTTTTCTTTTGCCTTTTCTCAATAAAGTTTTACTCTCTCTCACTCAAGGTCACTGCTGTCAATCCTCGCTGTGCAGGCGACCTCTTGTCTGACCGTTTGGCGACTCCGAACAAAGGAAAACACTCCCACGCCCGTTGGGGCATCTGGTCCGTTCGTGGAATGCTTCGGCAGGGGTGCGGTCAAGTGGCCATGGGTCGACTTCGGAAGCACCGGCACACTGCTTCCGCGAACCTAATGGCGGAAGTCCCGCCTCCGCCCGCTACCGCGCTCTCCGTAAACCACGGCTCCCCTGCCCCCAAATTGGCTCCCCGGCGGTCCCTCCTCCTGCCCCCCCCCCCCCCCCCCCCTCTAATCCGTAGCCGTGCTTGACGGGGCGCATGTCTCCTTTGAGAACCGCCGCTCCTACATGTGCTCTCCTACCTACCTTTCTCGAGACTCTTGAGAGAGGGCGGTCTACGGCCGAAACGTCTACGCAATAAACAGTTGTATTTAAGAAGCGCATCAACTTTTCAATCTTATATACCGTGTGTCCAAGCTAAAGTTAGTGTAGTTAATAAGCAAAAAAATCGGTAAAAAAAAAAACATGGTGCAAGAGACGATTTTAAGACCTGAGGTGTTCGGTCATCAGCGTCCTGACAACCGAACACCATAGGTCCCATAATGATGTCTTGCACCGTGTTCGCTAAACAATATATTTTTTTTTTCGTTAGACAGCTTGGCTAGCGTTAGCTGGGACACACGGCATATATATACAGGGTGTTTCAGCGAACACATTCAAAAATTCTTAAAGGTTGCCTGTGGCAGATAGCACAATTCTAGTTCATGATCTGGTCTACTCTAAGAGGCGGACATTACTTGCACAAGAAATTGAAATGAATAATTGAATAATTAACAGAAATTCACTAATTAAGTTTTAACTAATTATCTGATGGCCCATATTGCAATTTACAAATTGTAGCCGTGCAGTTCGCAAGGCGGTTCCACTTGGAACGAATTCTCGGGATGACACCAGTTTCGAGATATTAATTCCCGAACTTTGCGGAGAAATGCATTGGCGTTCCAGTTAATTGTGTGCTTCAGTGCAAAAAGAGACGTTTTGTTAAGAACCTAACTGGAACGCCATGCATTTCTCCGCAAAGTTCGGGAATTAATATCTCGAAACTGGTGTCATCCTGAGAATTAATTCCAAGTGGATCCGCCCTGCGAACTCCACGGCTACAATTTGTAAATTGCAATATGGGCCATCAGGTAACTAGTTAAAAACTTAATTAGTGAATTTCTGTTAATTATTCAATTATGCATATTCAAAAACACCTTTATGTAGCACGTATTGAGCAACAGAAAGCTGTCTCGGGAGTTTTTCATGTTGCTCTACAATATTCTCATTGACACTTTTCATCTGATTCTAATAATTGAGAAGTTGAATAATTAATTAAATCGAATTATCTAATTAGGCGGAATGCAAAAAATAATCTATCTCCAAGCTACGCGAAACAACATTACCTTGGTTCTGTCGAGCTACGCAGCATCTGCATATTTTTAAATATTGGTGCATGATAGCTGGGCCACCCTGTATAATTAAGCCAAAGCAACACGCCATATCTATTGTGCCTTTTTCTGTTTACACCATAGGACTATTTGACGGTCAGGAATTTCAAACGTTCACAACTGTAACACTAGCAAGTACCAGTCTCCCGAGTCCCGAAGTGACACGTCGAAAAATGCACTTCTGAAGGGACAGCGATCTCACGTGTAATAACACAGGAGGTATAGACTTGAAGCTAAACATTTCGACAGAATTACCTGTCTGGTTGGGAAAATTGATTAAGACTTAGAGATTGACTCCAACCAAATAAGGAAATTTACTAGCCCGACGTTTCGGAACCAATTCGGCTCCTTCTTCAGGGGGTATTCTTCGGAGGTGGCGGTGTGCCGCTTTTAAAAGGTCCGTCGTAACAAAGGAGAGGAAGGGGGAGAGAGCGTAAGGTGCGGAGACACTTGGCAGGGCACCTGTTCTGGCGCTGAGCCGTGCTCCCTCAAGGGCTGCAGAAGATAGCGCCAACCCCTTTCCTTTCCAAATGAACAACTTAGTAGTACCTGTTCTAGACAGACAAAATAGGTGGTGGGGTGGGGGGTGGGGGCTTCGGCGTCGCTGGTAGGCTGGGTTGACCGATGCTGGGCGCCCTTTAGTCGCACGGTTGAGTCACAAGTGCAGGAATTGTGCGTATGTATTGCTCCAGAGACGGTGACCAACCTGAACCGAAACGTGCGTATTTTTCCCGGTTATGACAGTTACGATTCGGAGTGAAGAACAAATGTTTATTCGGCATCAACAACTCCTCAGTGACTACAACTTTACTCGCTAGTGAAGACGCGTAAGTGAAGTATGCATAAAGATCTCCTCCGTTATTAAACTCCGCCATGTTTGTAATTTGTACGTAGGTGCACTTTGGAAACCTGAACGAGCAGTTTCGATTTAAAACATCGATGAACGAATTAGCGAGAGGCCAAATACGTTTTGACTTCAAACTTTCGAATACTGCGATAGAACGCCCGAATGATCAAATAACTGCTTCGCAGCAAAAGAATGCAATCACCCTAGGCAGCAATGTACGACGGCACGTACAGTGCTTTGATTGTGGAGGTCGGTAATATACACAGCCGGGAATTAAGCAAACTGGAAATTACACCCCTTTCGTCGCGGTGTCTGTCGCTATGGGCGCCATTTTTTTTTTTTTTTTTTTGCCCGTCGTCGAGGCACAATCATGACCGTGAACTTTGACCACATGCGGGGGAAACTTCCGCCGCAGCTGCGTGCATAATTGGAAACGCACACTAGCGAAGGCGTGAAACCACAGAACGTCGTCGTCCGGTCTTCTCGAGAACGCGACGAGTAGAAGTGGCACCAGACACGGGCACGCGCCGCCCGCGCAAAAGAAAGAAAAAGGGGGAGGGGAAACCGGCCCGAACGGAGGAAAACGCAAAGGATAAGCAAAATTAGGAAGAGAGGAGAAAACCGCGTCGAGAGGAGGGGAGAGGCGAACTCCCTCTCCTTCGCCAGCCCGCTAGACGAAGCGAGTAGTGGTGGCCTCGGCAAAGCTCGTCAGACGCCCAGCCGACGCTGTCACAGGCGGTTACGTAAGAGAGAAAGCGAACTGGCTCGCCGCGATAGAGCGCTCGCCCCGTCGCCACAGCCACTCCGCAGTCAACGTCCGTGCCGAACGCACTACTCGTCGCAAGACGCCCTGGAAGCGGACTCGTTCGCAGTGCTCGCTTTGCCGTCGCCGTTCGGGCAAAGCCGCCCTCCGTAGTCATGGCACCCGAAGCGGCCGTGTTCAGCTCGTGCGAAGCACCGGAATCATCGTGCGAAGAGAAGAAACAGCAGGACACGGTGAGTCCGCATACGTTGTTGGACGTTTCGTATCGAAAAGACTACTCGGTCGAGACGGCTGCACTACCGGCGCAGGTAGGTAGTTTCGCTGCAGTCGCTAGCCCCAAAGCGTAGTACGCTGTGGTGCGTCGACTACGGTGAGGAGCGTGTCATGGGTAACTTTTGCTCATGCGATGTCGACCGTAGCTTTTGAAGCGGACTATGAGTCGCCGGCTTATTTCGCTAAACCGATGGGAGCGCGCCGGACGACATCTGCGTTGCGGATCAGCTACGTGCGCGTCGGCGAGACACTTTCGTTACAAAACAAAGAGTCGTTGTCGTCGTGCTGCTTGCTGGCTGGGTTGGTTGCAACGCGCGGTGACGCCCGTGTGTATGGTGCCACCAGGCTCTCGGCAAGCCTTCTCGTTATTTTTTTTTCCTCTTTTTTTTTTTTTCGGCAACCGTCGACTCATGTGTATATGCGTAGGCTCGCGTTTGTGGCGAGACACTTGGCTTTGCTTTACTTGCTCGGCAAGGAACCGGTCTCCGTGTTTGCTGTTCGGGTTCAACCCTTTGTAGGCGAATCTAGCTAGTCGGACGCCGCGATGCTACTCCGATCTCGACGAGTAGACGCCGGTAGTAGTGTAAAGGGCGCAGCCCGCACGTTGGGAAGCTCCGAAAGTTGCTGAGCGAGCGGCCCCTCAAAAAGAAAAACTGTGCCGCCGGCAACTCGTTCGGTCCTTAGCTGGGGTAGCTGGGGACGTCGGTGGTATGAGGCGTCGCGCGACAAAGCGTGCGGGAAGGCAGGGATGAAGAGAGTAGGTAATTGCGGCCGGCCTCCTTCTTGAGACGCTCGAACAATGGGGCGACGCGGCGCTTGACATTTAGCGGGACGAGGCACTCGCGCTATGACTAACGCGAGCGTGCGCAGCGCGTTGCGTCATCCGCAACGCGCTGTCTGAAAAAAAGTCGAATTTATTCGTGATTCGCTTGCTCAAACTGAAGTTGAGGAGCGAACAAGAAAATTCGGAATGCCGAGTTTGTTTTACAGTCTTCGATTTCAATTGACATTCGTAGGAAGAGAAGAAAATAGGTTTTATCGCGGCATCCCCGGGGAGTACCTCTGCGAGAAGCCAACTAAGGCGTCAACAAAAGTGAATAAATAAATAAAAATACAACAGCTGAGCCCGCAACACATATATAGTTGGGTTACCATGAACATACACTCTAGAGATGCGTAAAACAGCGTGGGTAAAACTTGCAATGCAGGAAGTCACTAGTGATTGTCTCGTAGGCTTTGTATTATGACGCTACTTTTTTCGATGTCGTCATTTCAGCCTGCAACAAACGCGCCGTAGTCTGCTGCGAGTAAACTGACGCAACGCCTATTGACCTGCTGAGAGAAGGTTCCACTGCGCAACGTGTTATGACCGTCTTTGCGAGGGCACGTCATGCGTGGATAACAGCGCTGTGATGCGATCGGCGAAAATGATGACAGGTTTAGCAAAGAAAGTGAACACTGCTGTTATTGCACCAAAACTTCTCTTGCGCTGTAGAAAAACTAAAGGCATCTAAAGAGAAGCTCTTTGCAGCGACTCCGAGTCGCGACCGCAATGTGAGAGGTTTTATCGTAGCCGGTGTGCGCACATTTTTACACTCAGATATCGATCGGGCACCGTTCCAGCATGGTGAAGAATCGATGGTGCCTTTGTGCGTCGCAACATAAAACGCGCCGGGCTTAAGTTTTTGAAAGTGAAGGGGCAGAAAAAAAAAAAGAAAAGAAAGCCGCTCATTGCTATTGGCCAGGTCAGTATAGTAATTCAGCTTCTATATATGATCGGTCGTTCGTCTGAGGTTGGTAGGTCGTGCGAAGGGTACTGCAGTAGAGTTGCTGAGCGCAGTGCAGTAGCGCACCCAGCATTTCTGCCAGGGGGGGGTTGACAGTTTGCCAATACCATCTAAACAGCACTAATTTCGATTTCTTCACAGGAAATTGTCAAAAAAATGCGCTTTTTGCGAGTGTGCAGGTGATTGCGCGTCTTACATCTTAGTTACAGTACTCAAATGCGTAAGGAAAGAAAAGGGGTTAAACAAAAGGGGGTTTTAAGTCGGCCTCAGGGGGGGGGGGGGGTTACAACCCCCGAATCCCCCCCCGTCGGTGCGCCACTGGCGCAGTGATTGACTCTGAGCTGTCAAATGATATATATATATATATATATATATATATATATATATATATATATATAAGATGTAGATGCCGGTGGCGCTGTTCGTGTACCAAAAAAATGAGAGAAATGAATTAATCACACGGCCGGGTGCATAGGGAAATGTGACTCGGGCAATGCGTCACAAGAATTTAGCTTTCTTCGTAATCAAAACTTGTCGCCGAAAAATGAAACAAATAAGCAAGCGGGGGGAATTAGAGGGTTGATGGTTACACAGTCTGTGCCAATTATCATCGACCGACAGCTTCCACTCATAATAGTGACGGTGCCCTAGTAAATGCTCCTGTAGATTTCTTTAGAAGAAGGGCAGTTCGCGCTGCGAAAACGCGCCGGCGCTAAAACCGGCTCTGCTGCCGCGATGACTCATTGGTGACAAGTCGCCGGCCGCGCAGAGCAGCATCCGTGAGGGCGCGCGATGCGCTTGCTGTATAGAGAGCTTACATACAACGCTGTTGTAGCTCTCTATTGCTATATGCCGTGCCTTCGCGCGACGTAGCGCTCAACCAGCCGATCAGGTCATCCGATTTTGCTCGACCAGCCAATCGGCGTGCGCCTCTTGGCCGAGGCGATGGCATCGCGGAAAGTGATCGAATACTTCCCCCGGTTGAGATCGTGCGGAAATCTGCGTAAACAGATTTAATTCCGGAGTTTTACGAGCCAGAACCACGATACGGTTTATGAGGCACGCCGTATAAATTTAATTGACGAAGCCTCCCGGATAAATTTTGATCACCTGGGTTTCTTTAACGTTCACCTAAACCTAAGTTCACGAGCGTGTTTGCATTTCGCCCTCCACTGAAACGCGGAAGGGTTCGAACTCGCGACCTCGAGCCCAGTAGCGCGATGCCATAGCTACTGTAAGGTACCGCGGCCGGCAGTAAATCTGCATATCTGAGGAGATTTCGTCAATAAAAACACTCTTCCCTCTTTGCGACAAAGTGCGATAGAGGAAATCGGCTTGTTTCCTCGAGAAGGAAACACAATAAGTAGCTGAAGTTTGTCGTACCCAAACGAGTTGCCAACGGTTCTAAACACATTCATCCGCAGTTGGGCTTGGTTGTTCCATCGTAATCTTGGTGCGCATGAGAATTATGCTTGGGGAAATCCTGCGACGTTTGTGCAGCCGTAGACGCATGGTTTGTTTATACGCGTCAGCGCTGGAGTCTTGTGACCGCTGCGCGCAATACGACGTGCTTTGGTGAGCTAAAGGTAAAAAAAAAAAAAAAAAAAAAAAAAAGCACGAGAAAAAGGTGAAGTCCTTAAGCTAGAATTGTTTGTTAGAGCAATGCCCCATAATGCGGATCTCGGATGTACTATAGCGTATGCGGCTGGCCAATGGAGAAGAGAATGCATGGACATAATTGTTTGCTAATTAGATTGTTCTTTTTTTTAATAGCCTTGCGTGTTGTATTCATCACCGACGTTCGGCAGCCATAAGAGGATAAATAATGGTGCGTTGGCTCCATGTAGGTAATCGAAGCTTGTTACGCTAATGATCGGCTCGAAAGAGTGCGCATAACATTGCGAATAAATCACCTCCTTAGTTCCAAGGCGCTCGGAGATTGTGTAAACGGACCACCACTGCAGCACGATGCAAAGTGCAGCAGCAGCAGCATGGCTGAGCGTTTCGTCTTTCGTCTGCATTTTTTTTTTTTTTTTGACAGTCTGTGCCACATTTATTGAAATTTGCTACCTAATAAACGTTTCTGGGACTTCCACACATTGCCGAAACCGTTCGAGACACGGATCATGCGGCCACTGAAGCAAGCCGCGTTTCGAAAAGTGACTGTCGGGTTTTTGGTTGCACTGAACGTGAGAGCGGCGAGCTCTCTCGCAAGAACTTACGCTGCCCTCGCCGGCGGAGATTGCTCAAACGCGGCTCGACGCTTCTGCGAACGAGGACGTCGCTTCGGCGAAAGCAGTGCGTTTGCCGAATCGTTGATGAACGTGATGGCCCGCCGCCGCGACTTGACAACCGTGCGACGGCTCAGCCGCTGAATGCGGATGTCGCAAATTTGATTCGCTGTCGTGCCGTGCCGAATTTAAAAAGTAGGGCGACAAGTACATCGCAAAACTGCTGCGATGTATATATCATTCCGGCTTTTTTTTTTTTTCTTCGACCGTCCCCAAACGAAAATGGAAAATAAAGTCGAATTATAATAAACTCGAGGTGGTTAAACGTGATCCGGATAAATTGGCGCGGAGTACGTTGTAGCCGTATACCTTCGGGGCGGTAAAACGACTAAACACCTTCCGTGCCACGCTGTTATCCTGAAATCTCACCAAGGGTCTCTAAAGTCATTACTGTGACATTGATTCTTATGCGTTTGTTTAAAATATTTCACCGGAGTAATTTCAAAATCAGAATTTCCAAAAAAAAAATCAAGTTCACTTGCCGACAACGAAATGAAAACTGTAAATGAACGGAAAGTATCGTCGACGAGCTGAGCTCGTCATTGAACGTTTTTACCAGAAACGCACGGACGAACCCAGCTCGTCCACGGTAGAGTATGCATTTACGTAATCCAGGGGCAGCTTTTAAACGAGAGGCACGGTTGGCGGCGGCGGCGGTGGTGTTTAGCTTAGAGTTTCCTGCAGAACTCACTACAGAAAGCTCTGGCGCATCGATCGTCCATCGATCGTGCATATACCGCCCCGTTTCAATGGGGATGCCAATAAATCGTCATCATCATACAGTGGTAATGATGGTTAGCACATGGATTGTTCTTATCATCGTGCTTGTGGATTCAGACGTTCTTGCGGCATTTTTATTTACTGCGCTTTGTCTGCCTTGATCGGCCAAAATTTCCGGGCAATCCTACATTTCTAAACGTATAAGGCAAAGTGACTCTGCGCGTTGGCATAACTACTCTGAATCGTTGCATACGTAACTCAATATTCTGTTGAAAGCGAATAATTTGTCAAGTCACAAAGCCGTTTGAAGCCAGATGAACGAAGTTTATGCAAATCCATGTACTAACCACCGTTCCCATGACGGCTTAACCGCCATGACTGCAGTGCCAGATTTCCCTCTGGTGTTTTTTGCTGGAAACTCTGTGGTGTTTACAAGAAGAAGCTGTGCAACAATCGAGCGAAAAAGCCATGTGCTTCCCGCATGGTGTATACGTGAAATTCGGTCCGGGTTTTCGCGACGTTTTTGCCTCCATTCTTTGCTATAGCGTCGAGCAGGGAAGGGCATGAGCTCACCCGTTGCACGTAGCCCCGCTTATATGTGATATCACAGTCCGTCGCTGTACACTTTTCCGCACAAGAGAAGTGAGCGAAGGGACGGAGAAGTAGAACAATGTGAGAAACGTGTACGAGGAAGCGTACTCGTGACCGCCAGGACTGCCCCAGCCTGCTTGCCAATCCCGAGAGCAATAGCCGCAGTTTAATTGCGTGCAGTGCGCCACATGCCGCCGCTGCCCTTGCGGTATGCATTCGGCCCAAGGGTAGCGATTGACCGTTACAAAAAAACCGTCGGCTAAGCAGACACGGTCGATGTACAGTTAAACGTACTACGCACGTACGCAGAGAAAATGTACGTAAAGAAAATAACAATATGCGAGTAGAGAGATAGAGAGTGTGTGATTGTGAAGAGGAAAAGGGAAAGCGTACAATACGGTGCATACTTTCCACCCTTTCGTGTGTGTTCATCTATCTCGAACAGTATGCGCAATATCAGTGTGACGTGTCATTCTTGACAGGAAAGTAGCGAGCACAGAACTTTCCAGAAAGGAAACGCAGGTGGAAAGATAGATGACGATTTTTGTTTAAATTCAAGATACGCCACAAAAAGTGTAAACATTTTTTTTTTTTTTTTTGGGGGGGGGGGGGGGGGATGTACAATCATTCTAGGAGAACGATAGCGAGTGTCTAGTGCATAACAACGTTTGGTTTATTCCTTCCGCGCAGGTCTCGACGGAGGCCGCCGACGAGGAAGACGACTCGGTGATGTCGTGCTGCGAGATGTCGTGCGAGGCCGACAAGGACCCGGATGACGCCAAGCCCTCGCGCATCGTGGACCTGTTCGACAGTGCCACCGAGTGCGTGTACGGCCTGTTCTTCTGCGGCTACCGCAGCCTCTTCCTGGACACGTACCAGTTCGAGGACTTCATCTTCTACACGCTGTGGATGCTGTGCCTGCACTTCTGCATCAACGAGAAGATGCCCAACGACTCCCGCCACTACACCTGAAGGGTTGCGCGCAAGCGTGTGTGTGTGTGTGTGTGTGGCTCGGAACAAACGACACCCCGACCCAGTGACCATGCCAAAGATGACCTGTGTGATAGGACAGACAGTGACACTATCTGCACGCGAAAGAAAGAAAAACAGACTCGTGCTGCCAATCGGACGACGTGTCAGTCTCCGCCGAAGTGGAAGCGTCTGCCAGCAGAAGCTGTTGACAACGGATCGACCCATCTCTCGGCGGTGATTTGTGACGACGGCCCGCTAGGACCCTTACTGTAAATGTGTGCTCTGGTTCGACAAGAAAACCACACTGCGAACTATGGCAGCAGGCACCCTCCGGTAGGGACTGCTTGCTGTACGATCGACGTGATTTTTTTGTTTTTTCAACGCCGTTGTGATGAGTGTGTGTGCGCGCGTGTGTGAAAAGTGCACAGAACATCGCCGTTCGGCAAAGTGTGCTTTGTTTACTGACGAGTCATTTGCAAGAGAACCGGCGTCGCACAGCGACTCCTGCGTCCTCTTCATGGGGACAGTGCGCGAATAAAACAGTGCGAACGAAATGAGTCTGAGGATTTTATTGAAGCGCTAGCACGGAGCTCTCGTGCTACCCGCAAACCTTCGCTCAGCAATGCCTCCATGCGCGCGGCGGCGGCCTCCTTTTCGAATTGTGATGAAAACTCGTTCGAATCAGCCGCCACGGTATGTTTCAGTAGACTTTAACGGTGCTGCTGCAGTGCGCGTGCGCGGAACTCGCTCACTATTGTCTAATGGATGGATACGACGAGAAATCAGGGCGGTGGCGGATGCCTCCAAGTCTGTCACTTTCGCCTTTCTTCTGCACCTGTTATTGTCCTTTAAGACCCGCAGTTAGCGTTAACCAGTCATTGACCCTGAAAATTATTGCCCTAAAGGTTATTCTTGATGTTACAACCTGATTCCGCGCCACCAGTACTCCAGCCGTCTTTTACTATTCTACATCTCACCAGATTCATTAAGCTTTCGTTTACCGATAATTCGAATGTAGCGCCGCCGTCCGTCGGCAGCCACATTCCGTGCCGATAAGACATCGCAATCCTTCACAATGCGGCGGCGATGTCAGGATAGTTTAATTGCCATGTGCAGTCGTACGCGTGACTGACGTTGTTTCACAGCAATAGCATGCAATCGTCCTCGCCAGTCGTAATGGAAAGGAACCGCTGTACTGCTGAAAATTTTAATGAAATTATGGTGGTTTTACGTGCCAAAACCACGATCTGATTATGTGGCACGCCGTAGAGGTTGACTCCGGATTAATTTGGACCACCTGGGGTTAACGTGCACCTAAATATAAGTTCACGGGTGTTTTCATTTCGCCCCCATCGAAATGCGACCGCCGTGGCCGGGATTCGATCCCACGATCTCGTGCTTAGCAGCCCAACACAGATGGACTGTTGCATGCACGCTCGTTTCTGCGGCAACTCAATATTACACATGGTGGATTCAAGAGGTTTTAATATTTAATTAGGTTCGTAGCAGCGGCAGTAATAGTCTGCGCGATAACCGCTAGTAGAAATATTAAAATGCCCCAACTTCTCATTAATAACGTCAGGGCCTTGTGACTACGGGCGGCACTGAAAACAAGACCTTTTGCTAGATACTTTGCTTGAAGGCAGCCGGTTTGAGAAATACAGTAAAAAATGTGGTTGATCCCTCTTATATAGGAATCGGTATAGAACACGAAAGTGAAACGTGTCTTCACAGAAGTAGTGTAATGTTTATTGCACATTGATATATAATGTCTATTGGTGTTTTGTGGCTAAAGCGCCCTTAGGCGTTGATGCACCCACGCTGACGCCTGGTGGCACGTCTCCTCCATCACGACTACCAACGTCGATGACCATGAGCAACCGTCGTGCATATGGAAGCTGCACTACGCTGCACACGCTAGCACAACGCGAAAGACGAAGCACGTAACTGACACACTAATACAACGCGCAAGACAAAGCACGTAACTGAATCGTCACCGAGTCAAATCAGCGCGTACAGCGCGTCGTAATTGCAGCCTCCGCGATCAACTTCAGAAACATTTTCAGAGCTAATTGCGGAGGCCGCTCCGCTGTGCTGAGTACGGTGAACGCCACTACCAACGCCACCTAGGTGGCGTTGGTAGTGCTTCTTGATGCCAGCGTCCCTTCGAATGCTGGCATCGAGGCGTCGTAGTGGTGAGACCACCGAAGCGTTCACTGTCGGTGCGCGTTAGTGTCATAATGCAGTACTTCTCTTTTCTGCTCGTAGGCGGCGGCACCGCCCCGAACAAGAGCGCGGGTACACGGAGGAGTGTTAGATATATAAGGCGCGTCTGTGTAGCTCTCTGCAAATGCGTTTGTGGCGCAATGGCTTAAACGCTCGGCGATCTATCGTCGCGGACCGAAAGGTCGTGGGTTCGATTCCCAAATTTTGCATGTTTTTGGAACATTTACTTCTGGTTTCTTTCTTTGTATTATGTTCTATGACGTATTTCCGTGACGGAAATACGTCAGTGAAGTCTTGGTGGACCCCGGCATAAAACACTTTCGTGTTAAAAAAGAAAGCGCCGTGGAGTTCATTGCTGTTCTAATTACCAGTTTACCGCATATGTAGTGCGAGAACTTATTCGCCAAAACTGTGCAATTCATTTCGCTGCAACTTTTGAATATTTATCGGAATTATTGCAATGCGTATTTCTCGGAAGTAATGCAGCCCCCCGTCGTGCTTTGGGTACTGGCCGACTTCAATTCTGAAATTGCAACATAGCCCTAAATGTCATTAACTGTACCCTTCGGCAATCGCCACTGAAGTCCTGCACATAGACGCATGCTTTATGCGTAATTATAAACATTAATTAAAGCGAAGCTTTCTTCGGCTCTTTCCCTCATTTAAATAGTCCATGTCACTTTCTTGCATTGTATGTGACCTTGAAGGTGACCATGACACGTGCATATATATATATATATATATATATATATATATATATATATATATATAGAGAGAGAGAGAGAGAGAGAGAGAGGAGAGGGAGAATTGCATTTCCGATGTTTGGTTTCGAACCCCAGGCCAAAAGCCCGACACTAACCATTCCGTCACGCACGGCGCATACCGCAGAGAGAGAATAAACATCTTTATTATGTGAATGTAGTTTCGGAGCGGCGTTCTCATTCCAGAATTCCTTGAGCTCAGGCCGCGTCCTGGGCCCTCGCGATCAGGCGTTGCTGATCCTCGAGGTCGGAGCTGGTCGAGGCTCTCTCCCAAAGATCGTTGGTGTGGTAAGGGTTCGGAGGTTTTAGTGGCGCCTGTCTCCAACCACCTATTATATGCCTGTAACGGTTCTCCGCGAAAGCGGCATGTCAGATTACGAATCTTTACGGGACGCGTTCGTCACCGACATTCGCTGCACGTCTCTTCGTTGTACGCTGTGGGGGTTATGGCGCATTACTACAATGTCAAGCACGTCGTGTATCGTGATGTAACTCCTAAAGGTACTGCTTATACTCTCCGAGGTTTACCGCGGTGCCTGAGAGGTCGCGTTTGTCACTGAAATCTGCAGTGTACTCGAGTCGGCGACAAAGCATGTGCAGAGCAACAGAAGTGAACCGCAATTTCCATTGACAGAACTATTGGTTCTATCAATGGAACGTAAGAGTCTTCTGTAAGAGTCCACCTAGTGGACTGTTCACTTCGGCTGTCGCCCTTGGATTCAGCACCACGAACGTGTAGGAGACTGGCTGGCACCTTCGCGCTCGTGGTGCTGGAACCAACGTAGTGTACGAAGTGTACCTGAGAGCTGGAAGAATGCTAACAATATACTAATCCATAAGAAGGGTGGTGTTAAAGAATTGAAGAATTACAGAGCCATTAGCTTGCTTTCAGTATTGTATAAAATATTCAGCAATTTCCAGTAGAATCAGGGCAACACTTGACTTTAATCAACCAAGAGAACAGGCTGGCTTTAGGAAGGGATATTCTGCAATGGATCACATCCATGACATCAATCGGGTAATTCAGAAATCTGCGGAGTAAAATAAACCTCTCTACATGGCTTTCATGGAATAGGAAAAGGCATTTGATTCAGTAGAGATCCCAGCAGTCATAGAGGTATTGCGTAATTAAGGAGTACAGGAGGCATACGTAAATATCTTGGCAAATACCTACAAGGATTGCACAGCAACTTTGGTTTTCCACAAGGAAAGTAGAAGCATACATATCAAGAAAGGGGTCAGGCAAGGAGACACAATCTATCCAATGCTATATTTACTGCATGCTTAGAAGAAGTATTCAAGCTATTAGACTAGGAAGGCTTAGGAGTGAGGATCAACGGCGAATATCTCAGCAACCTTCGGTTTGCAGATGGCATTGTCCTATTCAGCAACAATGGGGACAGGTTACAACAAATGATCGAGGACCTTAACCGAGAAAGTGTAAGAGTGGGGTTGGAGATTATTATGCAGAAGACAAAGATAATGTTCAATAGCCTGGCAAAGGAACAAGAATTCAGGATCATCAGTCAGCCTCTACAGTCTACAAATATATTTACAGAAGAATAAAATTGGGGGTTGGAGTGCATACGGCAGGTATTACCAGATCATATTACAGTGGTAAGCTCCCTGGTATTACCAGGGAGCTTACCACTGTCGTTGAAAAGAAAAGTGTACAATCATTGAATTCTACCGGTGCTACATATGGGGCAGAAACTTGGATGTTAACAAAGAAGCTCGACAACAAGTTAAGTATAAACCGCATGCACGCGATCTTGCGTGCGACAGCGACAAGCGACGCGATAGAGATGGCTGTCGCGTTCGCTCGTCGCCTGCAGTCGTACCGCATGCGAGCGACAGACTTTGAGCGACGTCTCCCCGGTGTTGCCGGTATGAGGTCAGCAAATACGCGCCGAAACTGGCGTGACGCGTGCTTTATTAATTTAAACTGATGTGTCTTACTGTAAAGAGTAGCATAAATATTTCTAAAGGTCTTGAACTACGTTATTATCCTCGCACGTATCAAAATTAAGTCGTTTGCTCGTTCCGTGCGACAATCGGTAGTACTTGACTGATGTACATCCTGTTCCGGCTTCGCGCTATTGGCTAGTCGCTCATAGCACTTCCGGGCGGACGAGCGACGAATTTCAAGATTTCCAGAAGCGAGCTACAGTGACCGAGCTATCGAGCGACAAGAACGAGCGATCTGGTGGCGCGACCACTTGTTTCGTCGCTCGAAGCCGTCGTTCGTCGCCGTCGCGCACAAAATCGCTCTCATGCGGTTTGGGCTTTAAGGACCGCACAAAGAGCGATATAACGAAAAATGTGAGGCCTAACGTTAAGAGACAGGAAAAGAGCGCTGTTGTTCAGAGAGCAAACGAGGATAGCCGAAATTCTAGTTGACACTAAAAGAAAAAAAAAAAAATGGAGCTGCAGCAGGCCATGTAATGAGTAGGGAAGATAACCGGTGGACCATTATATGGAGTTACAAAATTGGTGCCCAGGGAAGGCAAGCGCAGTCGAGGACGGCAGAAGATTATGTGAGTGATGAAATGAGAAAATTTGCAGGTGCGAGTTGGAATCAGCTATATAGCGCGAGACAGGCGTGATTGCAGATCGCAGGGACAGGCCTTTGTCCTGCAGTTGACATAAAAATGGGCTCGTGAAGTATGAAATTTGAACCTTTCGGTTGCCTCAACTTTTGTTTCACACGTTGCGTTTATAATGCTTTTGTGAGGCAACCGCGATACCGATTTGAATTAAATTTAGTGCATTCAAGAGAATAAGTTAAATTCAAGTGACTATAGGAAACAAATTTTGATTTAGATTGAGTCCGGAACTTGTTTACAAAAAAAAATAATGAAAATTCGCAAGTTTAAAAAAAGTTGTAGCACCAAGTTTGCACATCCGTAGCTATGCGCCGAAAACAGATATCGTAAACTGCATCAGCTCAATCTAAAGTCGACAAAGTTGATATACGAACGAACTTATGAGAAAGTGTTACAATATTTACGAATGTTTTACAAAAGTCTTACACACAAATAGTGGTACATGGTTCAGAGCGGAGAATAATAAATCAAATTTGTCCGCTTTCGTGTTTTTACAGGTGACGCTTATGCGGTATCATTATTTATTACATAAATACACAGTTGAAAACTTGGTACTTGATGTTTTTTCCGGATCTTGCAATTTTCAAGAATCTCTGTATAAACAACGACAATCTAAATAAAAAAATCGGCTTCCTATACATACACCGGATTTTAACTTGTTCTTTTATGTGCAACAAACTTCATTAAAATCGGTGCAGTATATAGTTGCCAAGAAAGCAAGCTATTTCTCCATTGTCGTGTATTTCTGAAACGATCTTTAAAGCGTCCCTCACCAAGCCACATGTGAAATTTTCGTTATTCACAAGAAGTTGTAAAAGGTCATGTAGAGAGCGTTTTACCGCGAGCATTTTAAAGAGTGGTTAATTAATATAGGAGATAGACGAAATTGAAACATCGCGCGATTATGCTGCCAGGAGGCGATCTTCACGGCCAACATCGACACTCTCCAATTACCTCAACTAAACCTGACTCAACCCAGCAAGCGACATGACCCCCGCCACGTTTACGCCGCAAGCCGTGCCTCCTTTGTTTGTTTTTTTTTTTTCCGTCCGTTTTCTTGCTGCGCAGCGCATTTTCTGCAGTGGCGCTCTTGCACATTCCGCATTGGATGATTTACCGAAGTCACGTGCCACAGTTGGTGACGTTGCAGGCAGTATACGTCAGACGTAGATGCGTATTTGCGTGTGTGACCAAAAAAACAGCCGCCATGAAAATAAACGGACGTGACATCATGGGTTATTGCGGACGTGACGTCATGGGTCGCACCAAACGTTTTGGGCACCTTTTGTTTGCTGCGACCGGGTCGCAGGAATGCCGGCCGTGACCAAAGCATTGTCGACCGAGAGCTCTGGCGAGAAGCCGCGGGGGTATTATTCTGGACATTGACAAATTCCGCCATACTGTCCAGTTCGCCATCTTGTCAGCTCTGATTGGCCTAGAAGACTGCTACCGCCTCTCTGATTGGCTCAAAACAGCGCCATTACAAAATTTGACACTATGGCGGAATCGGACAACGTCCAGAGTAGAACCAGATCACTCCCCGAATGGAAGGGCGCATGGGCTTTCGTTTGAAATTTGAGTCGTTTTGGCACCGTGGCGTCGGTTTGATACTTTGCAGACACGATCGTCAGTGATCGTCGATCGTCAGACACGATCGTGATCTATACGACCTGCGCTTGTGTTCTTGCAATATGCTCAAACATTGTGAGGGGCCCTTCAAGGACGGCGGGCTAAATGTTAACGGAACTGCGGTGGGAGTATGGTGTAAGAAGTGGCTCGAAGAATCACACTTTGCACTAATTGGGCTAACTTTGTACATTTAGAGATCCCCGTGGTTTGCTACCACGATGTGTTCTCACGGGTAAGAAGACTCACGGGTAAGAAGACTTCAACTGGCAGTTTATTTCATGCAATTCCAGATTTACTCATATCATCAGAGCTAGCTGCGGAATTTTCGATGCATGACTATGAAAAGAACATTGTATAGAAGCCGACAACGCGGAACCGACGTAGACAAAGGAGGCACACAAAGCACTCAGACGCATCCTTTGTATTCGTCGGTTCCGCGCTGTAGCCTTCTACTATGTTCAACCAAGCAAGCCCAACTGGTTACTCTACGAAAAGAAATGCGCATAAATGGATGCTCATGACCCGGCGCTTACTGAAGAGACCGCTTGTAAGCGTAGGGTCACGTGAGCCGCCATTGAGAGAGAGAAAGCAAAGATAGGAAAGGACAAGGAAGTCCACTAGACGAGCGTCCGGGTTGCGTATTTACAAATGCTAGAAGGTACAGCGGGGGCGTGGCACTGCGGGTCATGTGACTTCCGCTTAACACGGGTTGTCATGGCAATCGTGAAGCTCCTAGGTGCCTAGGGACGTAATCGCTTAGGGACTTTTGAGGCACTGGTCTCCACTGAGCGCGGGTTGCTCAGAAAGAGGAAGCTTCCCACTTTCTCTCTCTCTCTCTCAATGGCGGTTCACATCACCCGACGCTTACAAGCGGTCTCTGCACTGATATACTTTGTTCGGATATTACGCGCGAATTAATGGAATAAGCGCAAAACAAATGTTCAGCGCGTGGTAGGCGAGCGACAGTACGCGGGGAGTGACGGTGAATGGGGGGAGGGGGGGGGGGGAGCAAATGGGTGTCGCCACGCACCAGGAATGTAAAATAACGCCATCCATCACTGCCGCGATCCTTGCCCCGTCTCGTCATACCTCGCTGCAGCGCGAAAGGACGCAGACGTAGACGAGAAACGTAAGACGGGCGCTGACTCACAGCTGCTGGATTTATTAAAGAACACACGCGTACAAGCGATTACCACGTACAGTACGAAAGTCAAAGCAACCCGTGATCAGCAATGTAAAAGAGCAAGAAAGCAAACGTGCTAAGCAAGAACTTAATCATATTGCTTGACCGATATAGAAATAGAAGTCTGGCTGACTCACGCGTCCCCCGTTCTCTAAATGTTAAAAGCTTCGAGAATGTTCATGAGTTGATTTATTTGCATGTTCAAAGAAAGAAAGAAAAAAAAATGCCGCATTTGCAAACAAGGGTGAACAGCACCATGTGCGACAGTGTTAAACGTTAAATAGAGATGCAATTGACTTCCTAAAATATTTTTCAAAACAATTCTGGAGTTTCACGCGAGGCACACCGTAGTGGGGGATTCCGGATTAATTATGACCACCTGGTGTTCTGTGACGCGCACCAGGTTAACACTTAGAGATTGACTCCAACCAAATAAGGGAATTTATTAGCCCGACGATTCGGAGCCAATTTGGCTCCTTCTTCAGGGGGTATTCTTCGGAAGTGGCGGTGTGCCGCTTTTAAAAGGTTCATCGTAAGAAAGGAGAGGAAGGGGGGAGAGGGCTAATAAATTCCCTTATTTGGTTAGAGTCAATCTCTAAGTCTTAATCAATTTTCCCAACCAGACAGGCAATTCTGTCGAACTGTTTAGCTTCAAGACGGTACTCAGGAGTATGCGCATGCGCAGTACCGTGGCCCCTAGTTCGTGAGTTGGCCAGCTGCTGGCGCGCATTTTTAATTGTTGCTAGCAATGTACGTTTGCCACCTGCTGGCTCTCAAACAGCCTCTTCGGTGGCACAAAGTCTGCTGGAGTTTCAGCGTCAACGTGGCGAAAAGCGTTAGCATAAGGATTGATCAATAAAGACCGAGACGGACGCTCTGAAATCTCTTTATTTCTGAAAATTACGCATCGGTATTTTTATCCCTTTTTATATGCTACGTGAAACTCAGACGTCCCACAATTTCTAATTAGACAACTTGAACGAAGTCATCTTTTGCCACGAAGCCACTGCGCTGCGCGTACGTGTGCGGAACAACTCGCTCATTCTCATCTAATCGTTCTCTGCATCAATGGATAGAGATGATAAACATCCCCGTGTCAGACAGACAGACGAGCGGGCAAGCAGGCAGGCAGGCGGACGGACAGACATTATATAACCAGGCCCGCTGGCGGCCCATCGAGGCGATAATGCGGGTCGATTACTGCCGGTTACAGCTTCGATGCGCATTATCGCCTTGATGGGCCTCCAGAGGGCCTGCTTACATAATGTCTGTCCGTCCGTCTGCCTGCCTGCCTGCTACTTTATAAGGTACAAACATGGCTTCATAGCGATATCAGGCACTGCGAAGTCCTTCCATCAAACCTAGATTTTACATTGTACTGACGTGAGATAATCGGCAGGCGATGCGGCGACGTGTATACTCGTAGCAGTCAAAAATAACCAGTCATCGTCACTTATATGCGGTCATGACGCGAATCTGGTGCTAACTTGGCTGTGCGTACACAGCCCACCCTTGAATGACTTTTTTTTCGGCATTTGATGCGGAACGCCGGATATGGCACCCTCTTTTTGTGATAACCTACGCGATGATAAAACGCACACAAAGCTGACGTTTTCAAAATCGCCCATCCTTTATTGCGATAGCACTACATGGACACTCCAGCCGTATTTCTGCCGTCGGCGTCGCCGTGATGTTCCGTATAAAGTCCAAAGGCGATAGCATCGTCGCCGCGCGCCGTATGCTGTGTGCGCGCGTGAAAGCTTGCGAGGGGAACCGACGATCGCGGCTCAATCTCGCGCACGTAAGGGAGGAATGCGGGAAGGAAGCGCGCCGTCTTCCGTCGCACGCTAGTTTCCGGAGGGAGGGGAGGGAGGGGGGGGCGGCGTTGTACCCCCGCAGCAACTGTGCATTCTGCGAGTGCCATATCTTGAAAGCGATCTGCGTTTAGGGGAGAGTCTAGGCGCTTGGACGGCTCATATATCTTTGTGCGTGCTGCATTCTCACCGGTCACTTTGCGTTGAAGCGATAGACAGCACGAAGGTCACTTCGCTCCCTGCTGCTGCCGCGCTCCCTCACGCCAGCCTTTTGACGAGTATCCAAGTCATCGAGTGTGATCTATTCATGTTTGCCTGTGCGCGCTGACACCAGGCTTGTTAATTTAGTTAGTAAGCGAATATTTGCAAGCTTATACGGCAGATAAAACTACTATCCTTACTTTGTATAGCTGTCTATGAATTTGCTGTCGCAGTCGATGCTTCGCCTTTCGGGCGAAAGTACTGCTTACAATTAACTTGTCAGGACGAGACCATTACGTACAGTATCAGATGGACCCTTTTAGCGAATCGAGACAGTTTATTGACTTCTTACTCGACTCCATCTGCACCAAATTGTCAAAGTTGCCCTACTAGAGGCGACAACATACAAGACCTTGTGCTTACAATTAACTTGTCAGAACGAGGCCATTAATTAGGGTATCAGTTCGACCATTTTAACGAGTCGAGACGGTTTATTGGCCTCTCACTCGACTCCTATCTGCATCAAATTGTCAAAGTTGCCCTACTAGAGGCCACAACAGCGTTGGGCCGAACTCGAATTACACGATGCCGCTCAGAGAGAGAGAGAGAGGTTATTAGAGGAAAGGCAGAGAGGTCGGCCTGAGCGATAGTTTGCTCTGGCCGGTTGAAAGGCACACTTTCAATTAAAAAGAAAGAAAAAGGCCCGGGCAAGAGAAAGTATCTAACAAACACTCATTTAATTCTGAGTTCAATGTCTAAAGTATAGTTTGAACCCTTTGTCCCCAATTTTAACAGCGGCGCTGTTGTAGGTTGACGCTGCGCCATCCGTCCGTCCGCCGGCGTCACGCAGGTCACGTGACCAGGAGAGGATGAGAGCAGCTCTGAGGAAGGGCAGGTCACGTGACCAGCAGAGGAGGCGAGGCGCACTGAGGTAGGAGGCGATCAATGAGAGGGCGCGTGCTGGCGGAAGGCGACCAATGAGAGGCCGCGCCGGACAGGGGGAGGCGATGGGTATAAGAGGTGTTTCTTTGCAGCACGCCCTTTCTGATAATGCGCAGTCCTGCTGCCGACGCCGTCCGCGTTTCCCCGCGTTCGCGCCGAACGCGAGCGGTGTCTCTGAATCCAGCCTATGCCTCTGCCGACGGCTAGGCAGGTTTCGACCAGAGAACTTGTGGGGATGCGCGACTCTCACGCGTCTCCTGTAATACGGCTTCACCGCGTAGCTAAGTGCCGACGGCGGTCGTGGTGGTTGCGGCGCATTGCGGAGAGATGGGCGCTGAGTGTCGCGATGCTGGCGCCCACCGGGTGGCAGGGTCATTGGGAGAATGGAGGTCAACGGCCGCTCTCCTCTTTGGCCTTGGGATCGGGCGACCAACACGCACGAACGCTTTCGCGCGTGCGCCGGCCCGCTTCGCGGCGACCGTCGCGCGAGGCCTAAGAGGCAGTACACCGGTATGGACGAACACGGATCGTTCGAGCGCGCCACCGTTCGCGTGACTGTCAACACGTGACCAACTAGGCGATGGGTCACAGCATGGGGCGGGAACATATTTGCTCGCTGTCGGGTCGCGGTGAGTCGGACTGTCCCTTGATTTGTCGCGCGCCTCATCTGAATGGTCCTATTGGTAGTAAATTCCGGCTAGCATGTATAGTGTATGCCCTTTGATTGTCTGCACACTGTGGTTGTCCGTGTTCCTTTGGGTCGTGTTCGTTCCTTTTGTCGCAAGAGCACATGTGTGAGACCCCACATCTGGCTGCCCAACGTGGACTTCTTGGGCAATCGGCCGATAATTTTAACAGCTTGCTCGGTTCGGAGATGTTCAACCGAAGCGTAGTCCCAGCGTGGATTTTGATCGCTAGTGTCCGGCGGTGTGCTTTCTTGAGCGAGGCGACGGTTGCTGTAGCGTGTTTGAACTTTCAACATGCTAAGCCTTTTCGCGAGGTGTTTTGAAGTACAATCGTCGGTACGAGAGCCACGTGGTCTGCATCCTGGGAGAGCGAGGCCTAGCGCCCGCGGAGCATTGGCAAGCCTAAAGCGAGTGAGTACGGAAGCCTCGTGGGTGGTCCGAATTTCTTATGTTAATAGCTTCTTCTAAATCTTTGACTTCGGAAGTGGAGGCTCAGGGAGCCGGGTGGCCGCGGGCCACGGGTGCCGCTACGGGCTGACTGGTATTGCGGCCTGGCACCGGGCGCTCCGACACTGTCTGGGACGGTGGGCGCCGTCAACTCGGATGCTGTGTGCACCGAGCGGGGTAGGACCACCTCACAGAGCTAACGTCTCCTCGCGGCTGCCTGTTGTGCCCATTTTCGGTGATGTATTTTTTTTTTTTGGTGCCAGTTGTCAGGATAGCGACGCATTAGGCCTAAGGCTTTACGAAGCCGCCTATCGCACGTGGAGGGGCACAACATGGTGGACCGTGGTGTTGAGGTGTCGCACATTGCTTCCCTCATTAGTTCGCCTCGCACGAATTGAAATTACGCGTTCGACTCAAGAAAGCAAGCTTTGTTCACGTGAACTTAGCATCTGAAATGCCGTCCGAAATTTCGCTAGCCGAATTGAACATCGTACCACGTGGGCGATGCGTATGCCGAATTCCTCTCCCTTGCACTACTTTAGTGTTTGTCGAGTGCGTTGAGTGTACGCAGCGTGAGCGGAGTCACCCCTGGTTTGCTGTCACTTGCACATCATCTGCGCTGCTGCCCCGGCCTACGAACAAGACGAGCCAACCCTGGCAATGCAGATGCCTGTGGCCAGTTCGGCGCAGCGATTTCGGCGGCCGCCTGTGTCCGGCTCGCTACCCTCGGCGGCTGGGAAAAGAGCCGGCAATCACCAGCGGCTCTCGCCGGCAGGGCGGGCGCGTCGGCGCAAGCGACGCTTGCTCGTGCCGACTTCTGCGTCGCCGTTTCCGGAGTCCTTTGCTGGAGTCGTGCCATCGAATCTGCAGAGCTGATGCTGTGACCAACGGACGCCAGCGGTGCACCCCAGAGACAATGTCGGCTCGCATGTTGTGGAAAACGTGTGGACATTTCCTCGGCGCGGCCACTGTCGCCTGTACTAACTTTTCGCGACGCGCGCGTTGATAGACCGTGTGACATGTTTCGCCGGAGTGTGTATAGTGATTTAAGGTTGTGGGGATGTGGGGATGCACGACTCTCACGCGTCTCCTGTAATCCGGCTTCACCGCGTAGCTAAGTGCCGACGGCCGTCGTGCTGGTTGCGGCGCATTGCGAGAGATGGCGCGAGTGTCGCGATGCTGGTGTCACCGCGCGGCGGGGTGACTTGGGAGAAAGGGGTCAACGGCGCTTCCTCTTTGGCTTGGGATCGGCGACCAACACGCACGAACGCTTCGCGCGTGCGCCGGCCCGCTTCGCGCGACCGTCGCGCGAGGCTAAGAGCAGGACACCGGTATGGACGAACACGGATCGTTCGAGCGCGCCACCGTTCGCGTGACTGTACACGTGAACGACTAGGCGATGGTGTCATAGCATGGGGCGAACGTATTCGCTCGCTATCGGGTCGCGGTGAGTCGGACTTCCTTGATTTGTCGCGCGCCCGTGTGAATGTTCAATTGGTTGTAATTCGGCCAGTGTGGATTAGTGTAAGAAAGGTGCAATAAATGTCCTTTTGATTGTTTGCACTACTGTGTTGTCGTTCCTTTGACCCAAGAGCATGTGTGAGACCCTACAGAGGTTGCAGGAATATAACTTCACTGTGTCCTACAAGAGTGGCCGAAAACATGCTGACGCAGACTGCCTTTCCCGTATGCCGCTTACCACGACGGACTGCGACGCAGACGATTTTGATCATCTCGTTGCCTCTGTGACACCCGCTTTTCCTGGTATCGATGCCTTCAAAGCAGAGCAACGGACGGACACCAAATTGGAGCCACTCTTCACTTCAGCCCGTTCTACTGCAACAAGCAGCTACTGTGTACGTGACGGGCTCCTATACAAAAGGAACTACTCAAGCACAGGGACACGCTTCCTTCTAGTGGTGCTGGAGCGTCTCCGGCCAGCAATCCTTCGGGCCATGCACGATGATCCTACCTCCGGTCACCTAGGCACTGTGCGCACCCTTTATCGCATTCAAGAACGTTTTTACTGGCCCCGGATGGGACATTCGGTTGAGTTGTATGTCGCCAGCTGCATATAGTGCCAACGTCGGAAACGTCCAACCACTGCCCTATCTGGTCTCCTTCAACCTGTGCCGCCTCCAAGCTTGCCCTTTCAGCAAGTTGGAATCGACCTGTTAGGACCTTTTCCTCAGTCATCCAAGGGGAACCGCTGGATAATTGTATGCGCCGACTATTTAACGCGCTACTGCGAGACGGCGGCTATACCATCAGCCACTGCCACCGAAGTATCGCTCTTCTTACTTCACGTTATTGTTCTGCGACATGGACCGCCTTGTGTTATTATAAGCGACCGGGGACGTCAATTCACAGCGGACATCGTGGAAGAGCTTCTACATTTATGTGACTCGCACCTCAAGCACTCGACGCCGTATCATCCGCAAACGAACGGCCTCACGGAGCGCACTAATCGAACGATCACGAATATGCTTTCCATGTATGTTGCGTCCGATCATAAGAATTGGGATGAAGTTCAACCGTTTATTACTTATGCATACAACACCGCCAAACATGAGACAACCCGTTACAGCCCCTTCTTCCTTTTATATGCTCGCCCGCCCCGGTATACGCTCGACATTGTCCTCCCTTTTTACCACCACGACAGTCCTGCGGTCGCGGATACGCTATGCCTCGCTGAAGAGGCTCGGCGACTTGCGCGTCTTCGGACTTTGGCATCGCAAGAAAACTCCAAAGCACGCTACGATGCACGACATCGGCCTGTTACATATCACCCTGGTGATCTCGTTTGGCTTTGGACTCCCACAAGGAAGCGCGGCTTGTGCCAAAAGCTGCTGGCAAACTACGAGGGACCGTATGTTGTCACCGAGAAGATCAGCGACGTGAACTACACTCTCGCGCGCCTCACGAACACTGATCGACGCTCTGCTCGGACACAAGTCGCGCATGTCGCCAGGTTGAAATCATGCACGCCACGACAAGCCAGTTGACTCGCCCAGTGGGCTTTGTCTGCGAGGAGAGGTATGTTGCGTCCAAGTGCTTAAAAGGGACGTGCGGGTCAAAAGGAGAAAAGAAGGACGACCACTGTGCAGCGGCCATTCCTGCTGTTCCTGCTCTAGCACGCCTAAATAAACCCCTTTTCCCCGTGCTTGTAACAATATATATATATATATATATATATATATATATATATATATATATATATATATTGTAGCGAAGGATACGAACGCCATAGTGGGTCATGCTCTCTTGCCCTTTATAGTGGGTCGATCCCTCCTGCGCTCTCCTCAAGAAACGCCGCTCGTGCTGAGAGCTCGGGCGTTGAACTAACGGTCGGTCCGGTCGGTCCAAAAAGCTGGTGCCTAATAAACGCCTTTACAAGTGGTGGAGGTGGTGGGTACTGGCTGTGCGGAGGGACAGTCCAGAAAGGGGTGTCGTGACTTTCCGAAGTAGGCGGCAAAGCTTAGCGTCCATAACACATACCTCGGCTCCTGTGTCCACGAGTGCAGATGCGCGAACACCGTCAAAAAACACTTCGATCACATTTGAAGGACTGCGTTGAGGACTTTCACGTTTCGACGGCGCCGCAGCCCTTGCCTCTTGGACTGCGAAGATTAGTTTTCCTCGACCCAAGTTACGGGACGGGGTCGCATCGGCGACACTGAGCGACGGCGTGGAGACTGTGAACGTCGGGTAGTTGGCGTCGGGCGCAAAGTTGGTGACATAGCCGAATGGGGGGTCGTAAAATGAATGGTTGAACTGGCTTGTCACGGTTGATGCGGCGCTAGGAGGCTGAGCGCGATTACAAAAACGCGCGACATGACCGACATAGCCGCACGCAAAACATATCGGCCGGTTGTCGGAAGTACGCCATCGGTTCGCTGGGGCAGGTCCCATCCATTTAGGAGGTCGCGTTGTACAGGGCGGATGCTGGTATGACGACATGGCGGGCTGCGGTCGGGGCCTAGCCGCAACGTCGCCATAACGGAGAGGCACACTCGGAGAGAGTGGTTGAGTCCTCACGACGACTTCAGCGTAGTTGAGTGGTGCAGCCGTCGGGACATGTTGGGGCGTCGCGACGACATCGGCGTAGCTTAGTGGAGCGGCCGCAGGACGATGTTGATGCTGGTCGGGCAAGACCTCGACGATTTCCTGCTCGATCACGCAACGGAGCCCTGGCATAACATTCGTTGTGGGCTGTTGCACATGCGGCGGCTGAGCGAAGGTTAGCAAGGAGAGCTGGCGTGCAACTTCCTCCCGAACGAACGCTTTCATTTCTGTAAGCAGTGCGGACTGGTCGGAGATGGTGGTCAAACCAGCAATGTGTTCGTCACGCGATGAAGGGCGACTTGTCAAGGAGCGCTGCCTTCGTAGCTCCTCGTACCTTTGGCATAGAGTGACGATGTCTGTCACGGACTGAGGATTTTTCGCAAGTAGCATGTTAAACGCATCATCTTGAATCCCTTTCATGACATCTCTTATTTTGTCGGATTCCGACATAGTTGCGTTGACTCGTTTGCACAAGTCCAGAACATCTTCAATGTAGCTGGTAAATGATTCACCCGGCTGCTGTGCACGTTCCCGCAAACGCGATTCCGCTCGCAGCTTGCGCACCGCATGGCGACCAAACGCCGCCACCAAAGAAGTCTTGAACGAGGACCACGTCGGAAAATCGGTCTCATGGTTGCTGTACCAGAGACTGAGGAGACCCGCGAGATATAAGGTAACATTGCTTAGCTTTGCGAGGTCGTCCCATTTGTTGTGACGCTGAAGATGGCAGGTTCCCTGTGGCGAGGCACACCAGAGCACATGACAGACTGAGGGGGCGCTTGCTGGGATGGGGTAGGTGGCACTTGCTGGGATGCGTCTTCTGGCATGGTTGAGCGAAGGGTACGGGATCGAAGCTCCAGGATTCACGCTGTAGGCAGAAGCACTCTCCAAGGTATATATATATACATTGCTTCTGTCAGTGCGATCAGCTGTCGGAAATGAAACTGACTTTTCGCTAACGCACTGTGTTCCAATCATGTGGATTGAAGACGTGTGCACGTCGCGCATCGTGAACGTGCTTCTAAGCCAATAGGAAGGCCGAATGCTCCTCAAGATGCATTCACCCACGCCTACTGTTCACCCATGCTCCGCCTACTGCTATTTCACTATGGCGCGCGTCATATTCGACGGTGGCTGCCTGAATGACCATTTTGGGCCTCACTAAGTTAATGATGTTTTATATTTGTTCTCTTATTCGCATTACTTGTGTGAGCCAGATAACAAATAAACAATGCAACCACATGAATGTGCTTTGGCGTGCAAGCTGCTAACAGTGGCTGTCAGTTTCGTGTTGTCTACTACTATTTCTCCAGCACTGGCTATGACATGACTGTGATTTCCAGTGCAGACGGCTAACAGAACCATAAAGCGTGCTCTGACTACTGCTATTTCCCTATGGGGCGCGTCAAACTCGACGGTGGCTGCCCAAATGAGCATTTTGAGCCCGCCAACGATAATCAGGGTTAACAATAGTGTTTCAATTCAGATATGCCAGCATTTAAATGTGTTTCTATTCCACTTCTTAAATCGAGCCTGATGTGTGCAGGACGTTGCTTATCAGAATTGAGCTTCTATTATAAGAAATATGCCATAAATGGAACTGCTTATTTATTTGAGAGGTCAAGGAATGGATGGTTGGCTGTTGCGAAGCCATCGTCAAAATTCTGGTAGCCCTAATAAGGGCTGTTCTTTCGTTAATAAGAAGCCTTTATGCTTCCTCGAGTGGCTCAATGTCACACAGCTTGCAGACGGAGTCTTTTTCTTCAGTGTCATCTTCACCCTGCTGGATGATTATGGGTTGAATGTGCTCACTCCCAGACGTGTCAAGTCTGAACTTTGCCTCCAAGTCCATCACATGCTGAATGCTCTTCCTCCAGTCTTCCGCCGTTACCTGCTTGATTTTCTCCCTCAAGAAGGCGTCGACCGTGGACAGCTTGAAGTCTCTGTTGTCCACAGCGATGCCATTTTTGACATTGGCCCACACAAGCTCAATGGGATTAAATTGGCAGTGGTACGGCGGAAGCCTGAGTACAATGCAACCGGCCCTTACAGCTGTGTTGTCTACGATGTAGCTCAGAAAGCGTGACTTTACAGATGCCACCAGCTCAAGCAGCTGCTTCTTTATCATCCTTTCACCCTAGGTGATGTTCTTGCTTGTGAACCACTCCTGTATGTTTTCCTTCTTCCAGGCCGTCGTCGGCAATTTCTCTTCTCGCCGGCTATGCATAGTCTAAAAAAATGACGCCACCAGCTGGCAACTTCTACAGAACGTCATTGAACCAGCCCTCCAAGCGATTGCCGTCCATTTCCTCGTGGTAGTCGCCTGTCTTTTGGCCTCGGAATACATCCAAGCAGCCGTCGACGAAGCCATCCTCGCTCCCGATGTGCGTCACGATCAGGCGCTGACCTTTCCCAGAAGGTTGTTTTAGACCTTAACTGTTCCTATACTCTTATCAAGGACAGACGCAGTGAGGGGACTTCGTTTACTCGCCCAAACCAAGACAGAAACGACATGGAGCAGCCCGATTTTTACGAACTGTCATCTCCACCGGCTGGATCCTACACTGAGGCGACAAATTCCATCGAACTTACCCCGCCGTGATGCAACTGTACTTTGCCGCCTGTGGTTAGGGATGGCTTTTACGAAAGCGTACTCGTTCCTTCTGGGCATGTCCGACACACCAATCTGTGACTCGTGCAACTGTGAGGAGACGGTGGAACACGTGTTGTGTTTTTGTCATCTTTATGAGACCCAACGCGACATTCTCCGGAATGTGTTAAACAAATTAGACAGGAGACCGTTTTCAGAGACAAAGTTTCTTGGACCGTGGCTCCACGCGTTGCAGGCTCACAAAGCGACGCGGGCATTGTTAAATTTCATGAAGTCGACTGGCCTCAGTGACCGACTGTGAAGTGTTGGACATCCGCACGTGTTCATACGTCGAGTACTTTCTTCCCTCTCTCTCCTTTCTTTTCATTCCTTTAATCCCCTTCCCCCGTGTAGGGTAGCAAACCGGACGTGCGTCTGGTTGACCTCCCTGCCTTTCCTTTCTTCTTTTTCCTCCTCCTTCTTTTAGACCCGTCGTCAGGCCATTTGCTCGAGCGAACAGGCGTCCGCGCTTCTCCACCATGGTGTGTGTCCACACGATCGATCGAGTGTGTCCCGCCTTCACCCATGCCTCGTCCAAGTAGAAGATCTTTCGACCTTCCGCCCGGTAGCACTCCATGTCACTGATGTAGCGATTCCGCCAATCGGTGATGTCATCCCGGTCGATAAGCAGCGAGTTGCGGCTTCTCTTTTCGTGCTTGAAGCCGATCTCGGCAAGCAGGCGACGCACAGTACACCACCTTAGGAGTTCCATACGCTCCGAGAACTCGGTAGTTATCTTCTCGACCGTCGGTATCTCGTTGCGGCGAAATAAATCGTGCACACGTGACCTCAGCGCGCACCATGGGAAACTGTCAAACTTCGCGCTGCGTCTTCTCTTCTCCGCATTGGGTTGGCGCTTTCGCAAGGGCGTCATCAGTTTGCCACCCGAAAAATGTGAAGCTTTAACTTCCTCCCTCACCCTCAACACAGTCCTGTCGCTGACACCGAAAATGTCACCGACAACTTTGCTCGTGTCCTGCACGCTGCGATCAGGCTGCCTGTTACAGGAAGCCTGAACGTTTTGGCCTGACAGGCCAAAACGTGTAGCAGTGGAAGATCATGTTGCGTGAATCGCTGTTCAGGATGTGGCCGCTCTTGTCTTGCCGAGGCTCCTTGGTGGTGTGGTCATCGAGGCAACACAGGCTCGTTCGGCAGCAAAGGATCGCGATCCAATGTCACCTCGCTGGGCTCCATGGCGGAAAACTGGCACGGAATGCCGCGCGCGATCGTGTGCCGAACTCACGAGATTGCAGGTTTGCAACCGGGAAAAAAAGCAAAAAATGATAATTAAAAAATAAGCCTAACACATTTTAAAAAATAATCTTATGCAAACACACAAAAAGTAGTAGATTTATCTTATGCTATTAAGCCAGCGACTGCTTTATAATTACACGCCCGCCGCCGTCGATCTTGCCCGGTAGCAGACGACGCACAGCGTTGTAGAAGGCGCGCAGTTATTTTTCGCTCGCGATCCGGCATGTGCTGTAGCATTTCCATCATGATAGTTTTACCAAACCACTCGTCAAGATACACATATCTTATTTATACCAACAAATATGCGTTTTAGAAGCAGTCCACACTTTTTTGAGCGGGACTATTTCTTTAGTCGAAACTTTGCCGGAGGAATCGGCTGCTGCGCTTCGGTCAACTGGGCGGGGCCTCTCCTGTCTTCTAAAGAATGCATGCAGAGGAAGCAGAAGAGGCAGCTATAGCTCTGGCTATTAATGGCACCTCCGCGGAAATCATGTTTAGCGATTCCAAACTGCAGTTAGAAACTTTGCCGGTGGCAAAATCCACAAACCGGCCATGCAACTTCTAAACAAATATCCACCACCTGATCGCCAGATTCAAAACATCTGGGTCCCGGCACATTCCTCGCAGTGGCACGCACCCAGGAAATGAGGCTGCCCACAATTATGCCCGAGGTTTGGTCAGCCGGGCGGTGGGAGGCCTCGATCTCGGTTTGGCGAGGGATCGCATGGTGACGTTCCACGAAATTACTATGCACTACCGCGAAGGTAGACAAAAATCAGGCAAGTTTGCACTCCGTCGCGCAAAGCTTAGGCACAGCGAAGCTTACTGGCTGCTACTGCTAGGTATGAACTTGGTTGCTGCTAGGTCTTCTTAACTTGGTTTAACTAAACTACGCATGTAGGAAGCTATTCTCGAGCGATCATTTTCAAATGTGCCTTCCCTTTCGCGACATTTCGCGTGACTAGCGCTGGACGCGTGGGCGCCTACGAGCGACAGCGTTACTGGCACGCCACAAACGCAGGCAGGCTAACCAAGGTTAGCACAGTGCCAAGAACGCTGCTGCTTGCCAACGCCTTACGCGTTGGAGGCTAGCCGCTCGATATCAATCGGCCAGCTTCGCTGCGTCTTGAGCTTTGCGCGGCCTAGTGCAAGCTTTCGCCGTTTTTTTTTTCTCCTGGCTCAGCGCACCCAGTGTTGCCACATCCGACGGGGCGGCGTAGCCAAAAGCTAGAGAAGTTGTCGCCCAAATGTAGCCAAACACGAAAAATGCGAAATTTTCTTAGCCATATATAGCCATTTTTATTTGCAGTTTCATTTGTGTATACATTTTCACATTCGACTACGGCAATCCTTTTTTGCACAACCAGTTGTAACAAAATGTCCCTGCCGCCGTGATGCCCCGCCCTTGACATCAAGAACAGCGAGATCATACTTGCACAGGACACTTTTTGGTTGGCCCCGGAAGCTCTTAATTTCCAGCGAACCGTTGCAGGGGGCGAAATCAGTGCTTTTATTGTACGACAGATGGTACTAAGTTATTATTTTTAGTTATTTGCGGTAATATTACCCGCTAACTCTGCTTCTTAGCTGTCGTGAACGCAAAATAATGTTTAGCATCATTGATCTCTCAAGTCATCTCTGCCTACGGAGTAGAGTTCAGCTGTCCAACGATATGCGACGGCGACGTGCTCACGGCTTCTTTTTTTATCAGCTGAAAACAAGTCTCTCAGTGCTATGATATCTCGTGTTATTTGTCTCATCGTCCTATCTTGATTTCTCGATTTATTTTTTCAATTAGCTTGGCCCGGCTTAGCTGGTACGTGCTCTATATACTGTCCATTTAGATCAACATGGCCGCCATCTTAGGTCTCTAGCGCGGCAAGAACATGCGTTAAAATGAAGTGACAGACAACAGATGCCACTCACATGTTAGAATCGGTGTAAGCGAAGCTTTAAAAGATTACTGCGCTAATGGCACACCAGTGTAAAAAGCGCGCGGTCATTTTAGATGACAACCACGTCCCGGACGTAACTCTCTCGAAATGGTAAAAACGGCGCACAAAGGGCAAATTGATAAAAACGACAAATTGATAACAGTGGATGTGCTGTAACAACCAGTTACTGCCAAAAACGAAACCATGTTGATCTGCTAATAATGTTTTATAATAGGGGGCCCCAATTAAAGAGCTTTGTGGATGTTAGCGTTGGGGCATGCAGGAGTGAAGAGTTTTGGAATAGGCGTTTTGCGTTTCCGGATAGCGTGTGGCTCTTGCAGCATCACTACGGCGCCAAAGAAAAGCTGTTATAAATAATAAAATAAAACATACCATTTTAAGATAAGAATAATAATTTAGATTTGCTGGTTTTCGTGTTTATTACAATTTCACACTTTTTCTAGTAGCAGCAAGTAACTTGTTGCGCTTAGTTTTGAGTACACAACTTTACGTACCTTCACCCAGCCAAATCTATCCATGTTAGGCCTACGAGCCATGAAATCGACAATGGAATTCAGAATCAGCGGCGTCTAATGAACCAATCTTCATTACACATCTGGCATTACATGTCACTCGCTGATGGTTGTTGATGTCACTCGCGCTGGTAGTTGACAGAAAGCGATAACCGCAATAACTTCTCCTAGCTTACGAACTTCACGCGTTACCACAAATCGAGGCGAGTTTGATGCTAGGTTGGAGCCATCGCTTCGATGGGCGCCGCCATGTTTGTTGACGAAAGCTTTTGGGGCAGCTTTTGGGGCTCACACTAAATCGATGGAATAACGTGCCCGACGCAAAACCAAACAGTTTGCGTCTTGCGTATACGCAGTGGCTTCGACGCTATTTCCTTGGGGGCCCAAAACGTTTGAGGCCCCTATTACAAAACTCTCTAATAATTGCTGGGGTTTAATGTGCCAAAACCATGATATGAGTGGGAGGCATGGCGGAGTGGGGGACTCCGGATTAATTTTGGCCACCTCGAGTTCTTTAACGTACACCTAAATCTAAGTACACGGGTGCTCCTGCATTTCGCCTTAATTGAAATGCGACCGCCGTGGCCGGGAATCAAACCCGCGTCCTCGAGCCAGCAGCGCGACAGCTCTCAAACTAAGCTAACACGGTGGGTGAAGTTTGTGACGTGGTGCACTGATGTCATCCTTGCAAGCATGTTTCGATATTAGCAGAATGAGTATCTGCCTCCATGACGTCACGGGCAAACCATCTAGAAGTAAACGCACCGGAACCATGCACCTTTGGCTCGAGGTCTTGCTCCCATTCTTTTTTATACATTCTCGCATACTTGGCCAACTTCCCCATCTTTGGATTCTCCTCTCTGAGGAGGATCCGATCTTAGGTCCAACCTATCGAAACGAATATCCAATGGAATGAGGAACTAAATTTCATATAGCAGGAGAAGGAAAATGGCAGTAAAGCTTCGCGCGAGAAACGTGGAGTAGGTCGAAAGCTGTGCCCGGCGTGATACTTCACCCAGAAGACATGGCCATGAACACAGTGGAGCGTCTCATCCGCCCGTGCTTCCCTTCTTTCATGTCGGCGTCAAGATCGCCCGACGGCCCCGAACCTATGTTATGGCTCCACCTTCCTGAGCATAGCCATGTTAGTACAGTGTACTGTGAAAAACCCTACTGGTCACCAGGTTCATCCCGATGCACGGGGTCGGGTACATAACGGTCAAGCGGGGAGTAAGTTTAAGTGCATCAAAGATCAAGGCCACCGGCTCAGACGGCGCAGAGAGGTAAGGGAAGGGGAGGGGGGTCATTTCGAACACGCAAACACGCACAGCCACGCGGCCGGCTCAGACATCTAAAACATTTCCTTCTACTCGATCAGAGCCACATCTGCAGCGTGGATTGGGCGCCACTTATTGCCCAAACAAAGACAAGTCGATGATTTTTAGTAGCCCAAAGATAGCCACATAGCCAACTCACCCAAGCCGACGCCAAAATTTCTGTTTCCTGTAGCCCAATTTGGCTATATATAGCAGAACCTGGCAACACTGAGCTGCGCGCCGCGGAGAGAAGAGAGGCAGGGGTCGGGAAGGCAGGAAGCTGGCGAGGAGGAGACCACGCGCATGCGCACGCGGTCTACTCCTCACTCTTTTCTGGGTTGCCATGCCTACCACGGCTACTCACCACAAATTACGGCTGGCTTAAACAGCTTTGCTGTTAAAATACCCCCCCTCCACCTAAATGACTGAACAAACTACAACAGGTTACCTGGAGAGACAGTTGCAGACTGGTTCATTTGCCTATAACTGCGACGCCTATAAAGCGGACCTGACACATATATTGAGCGACTGCCCCGGGCTCAAACCTAAGGCGGAACTCCAACTTAATGACACTTCGGACTGGGAGGCAGTGGTTTCCAGCTCGGATCCGCGGTCCAGCTGCGGACCGTCAAGTGGGCTTTTGAGGTCGCCGAAGGTCAAGGGCTTACGGCCACCTCACGCCGCCTGCAGAAGAAGAAACCCAGTAATTCCAATAACTGTACATCTGACGAAAATAAAGTTTTTCCTCCTCCTCCTTTTTTTATTTGTAATAGCCGGAGACAGCCCATTTCCGAACGGAGACTGCTCGCCAATCACTCCTGCACTGGCTCTTTGGAGCCACCGGTGACAACGAATTTCCTTGCGTATAATAAAAATGAAGTTGAAAGCGGCACATCAAGCGTTACTTAGAGTACATTGTGAGGGCAACTCCCCGCACTAATTTAGCCTATGCTAGCGCAACGAAGTTATGTAAAACGGTGTTTCTCGGTTCTTTCAACTCTTTCGTGGCTTCCGGCTTGAAAAAGGCAAATATAACACTCCTCGATCGAAAATACACCTCAGTAGCCGAGACATCAGTTCAACTTGCAGCACTACAAGAAGGTAGGGAAACACGGTTTGTAGAGATGGTCAGCTCCTTCCACAGCAGCGGCCATCTTGCGGGCGCTGAACAACGTAGATCGGATGCGGAATCGACGTGTACGTAGGAGGTTTGTCCGAAACCTTAATGCAGTAAGTCAGTAAAAAAATAACAGGGAAGGCGCAGCGGCACGGCTCTCTCGTTCTCTCCATTCGAAAGACCCGGTTTACCTCTACTATTATGAAGCATCGTTCCAGCGCACAAATAAGCTCGGACGAGCAGAGAGAGACAACAGCAACGGCAGTTGATTGACTGATTTTTCACTCCACGTCTCCAACACAGTGGCCAAAGCGCGTCGCACACTCGGTTTCGAGGTACGGACGTGAAAACCCTGCGGCCCGGATGCTTTCCGTGCACATTACACTGCCCTTGTGCTGCCAACGCTGGAGTACTTACTGTTCTTCTGTGTGGAACCCGTTTCCGGTTCTGCCAGACCAATATGCTGGAGAGCGTCCAGCACAGCACCACCCGGACACTGTTCATCCGCCTCGGCTGCGGCCGCGACGTACTTCCACGGTATGAGGCACGACGGCGACGCTATGCCTTCTAGCCGCCGTATCAACGCCTTGGATGGCGGATGCTCCAGCACCGGCGCACTGTCGCCCGTGTAGGCCTTCTCTACCGCTGCCTCGATGGATCCCTTGGAGGCTCCTACATCAGCTCAGTCGTCCGCTACAGCAAACGAACGGGTAACCCCGAACCAATGCACGCGAGGACAGTCCGCCACCAGAGTTCTCTCCTTCAAGCTGCAGTGCGGGACTTTCTGCCCCACGAAGTGTGCCAACACCCCTCCCTTCGAACCGTGCGTCATCTAGGGAGTTGTGTAGAGCAATGGCGAGTAGTCCTGTGACCGGGCTTAGTGAGTTATTTAGTTCGTTAATTAGCAGGTCAATTAATTGCCTTGTGTCTACCCATCCTCCACAGTGTTATCATCAGCCTCCCCACTCCTTCCCCTGGGTGGATGGCTGGCTGCAGTGCTTAAAGTCAGGTGGGCCCCCGCTCCATTTCTTCAGGAGGGGCTCGCCTCCCCCCCCCCCCCGCCCACTCCTCGGCAGGTCAACTGTAGCACTGCTGTGGCATCCATTCGACAAGCGCTGGAGGGGATTTTATTATCAGTATAGTGCTATCTGCGGGTAAATTCTTAACTCTCCAATTTTTCAATTAATTCTTATTTATTTATAGATACTGCGATCTGAAGTCAGATCATAGCAGGGTGGGTGTACATAGAAATATGGAAGCATGTAAACACATACAAAATTCATCAAATATGCAGGCATTTTTCAAACACTGGTGAAGAATACAAAAAAACATACAAGTGAATATACAAGCAAATAACTCACATAAATTCATAATATTTGCAAGCATTTTTCAAACATTGATAAGGAATTCTGCGTAACAATCTCAGAATTAAGATTATTCCAGTCTGTTATTGTCCTAGGAAAAAAAGAATATTTGAAAACCTTATTCCGTGCGTTCAAGGGAGTTATTGATAAAGCGTGCCTTCGTCTTGTGTTATAGCCTGATGAGTAAGTGAAAAACTTGGAAGTGTTAATGTTATAATGGCCGTTTACAAGTTGAAAGAGGAACTTTAATCGGCAGATACGGTTGCGCACAGTCACCGGGGGTAATCACTGCGTCTTACGAGCTCACTAACAGACGCACGGCCATATGAATTAAAAACAAACGTAACTACCTTATGCTGTACACGTTCCAGTTTTTTAATATTGGTTAAAGTGAATGGGTCCCAAATAATTACGGCATATTCCAACAACGGACGAATGTAGGAATTGTACGCCAATAAACGAACACTAGACGTAGATGATTTTAGTGAACGCCTCAAGAAAAACAGTTTACGCAAAGGATTTGCAATAACAGTATCTATGTGCTTCGTCCAGGAAAGCTCATTGGTTATCCATAGCCCCAAATATTTGTACTCTGTTACCTCTAATAGAGATATGTTGTCAACACTATATGCAAATTGAAGAGGTTTTGCGTATGTGTGACTCTCATAAAAACAGTTTTTGCAAAATTAATAGACATTTGCCATTGTTCGCACCAAGCAACGACCTTTGCCAGGTCATTATTTAGACGCACCTGATCATCAACAGAAGATATCTTCTCATACAAAATAGAGTCATCTGCATAAAGTTCACGGAAACTGAAAGATCTGCTACAATGTCATTAATAAATAATAGAAAAAAGTGGTCCCAAAACAGATCCCTGGGGGACGCCAGACGCAACCTCCGCATAGTTAGAAGAAGTATTGTTTAAGGTGACGAATTCGTGTCTGTTAGTAAGGTAGGCTCTGATCCAAGTAAGTAACTGGTCATTTTTATATAATACCCTAATTTATGCATTTGGCATGATTTAATCAAGATTAATCGGATGATGAGGGCATGCGCAAAGACTACAACACAGCTAGGTATCGTCGTACTGCTGCATGGATTTCCCCGAGGCACAGCACATGACGGTCACCGCTCTTGTTCGACTAAGATATTTGGCACAGCACACTGTTCCATAAGCCACCTGAGCATGAGTGAGTGAATGAAATAACTTTTATTACAGGTCCGGCGAGGACGCGAACTCGTCGAGCACCCGGCTAGTCCCACGTCGGGACCGGCAGGTCTAGCCCACCGGCCCGGTCGCGGGCACGCCGGACAGCCAGGATTTCCTTGTCTAGAGCGGGGCTACGCAGAAGCGAGTCCCACTCATCCTTGCTGAACTTGGGGTATCTCGACCCGCACTCCCAGAGCATGTGTGCTAGAGTGGAGGTCTGCCCGCAGGATGGGCAGGCGTTGTCGCGATAGACGTCAGGGTAACCTTCGTGCAGAACGGCCAGACACGGATACGTGCCGGTCTGTAAAAGTCTAAGGCCCGTATTCACAAACGGAACTTACCCTTAACTTACGACTTAAATAGCTGGTCGATGCTTAACGCGTTTCATATACAAATCCTGTACTTAAGGTAACCTTTAATCGACACTTGAGTGCCGGAAAGTAACGTACAGACATTGGCAACCTTAAGTGCGACTTTCGTTACTCTCGCCTAGCAAGCAAGATGGCCGACTGCTACGGCAGCCTCAGCGCCTTGTCCTGTCGTCTTTCACGTGTCCGTTGTTTTTGCGCTAAACAAGTAATTATGGATTCGCACCAGCTAGCCCGCCAACGCATTGAGCCTCACTGACTTTGCCGATTTTGCCGGAAGTGTGCACAACCTTACGGTTGATGAGGCACACCAATACGCGCCGCCATACGGCCACGGCTTAGGGATCGACAGAATCCCATGGAAGGATGCAATGACGCAGAATTCTCGTGGCGGTACCGCTTTTCCATGCAAGCGATGCTACGGCTGTTGGAAACGCTGCCACTGGCCCGAAAAGACAACGCACGCGATCACCCCGTGCCGCCGCTGCTCCAGCTTCTGATCGCGCTGCGATTCTACAGTGCCGGAAATTCTGACCTCCATGAAACGCATGTCATGACATTCATGTCATTACCTATCACTTATTTTTCGTCATACCCTGTTGTCATACGATGCCAATTTTGTACGTACGAAGTTAACGATACGACCATGAAAGCACCAAGACATATGCAGCTGTTTCAAAACCTACAGACACACATTGCATGATATTCATGTGATGACCTATCATTTATGTTCGTCATACATTCTTGTCACAGTATGCAGATTTTGGTAAATATCAAGTTAGCGATACGACCATGAGAGCACCAAGACGTAGGCGGCTAGATAGATAGATAGATAGATAGATAGATAGATAGATAGATAGATAGATAGATAGATAGATAGATAGATAGATAGATAGATAGATAGATAGATAGATAGATAGATAGATAGATAGATAGATAGATAGATAGATAGATAGATAGATAGATAGATAGATAGATAGATAGATAGATACTGTCAAAGTGGCAAACGTTCGCCAAGAAATCCTTCGCATTTAAAAATTTGTCGCAGTTTCACCTGAAAGGCGAAGCATCAATTGCGATAGCATATTTGTAGAGAGCTATACGGAGTGATGATAGTAGCTTTATCAGCTGTATAAACTTGGACATGCAGCAGCACCGGCAACACGCAGAACTGTTGTCGACGCCGTCGGCGTTTTGCCCGCGTTCGCACAAAATTCGTGCGGCGTTGGTGACTGCTGCCGGAGCCTCTGATATAAATAGGCACTTGGTGCCGCAGCTAAACGTCGCCTCCCTTCCCTCCCCCTCCCCCCCCCCCCCACGGCCTTTCGTGCGTCAGAAGAAGGCGCGTTTGCTCTACATATATGGTGATTGTAAAGGAGGAAAGAGACGCCTACTTCTGCAGCCCTTAAGGGAGCACGGCACAGAACGCGCGTTTGTTCTCCGCCGTGGGTTCACTCCCCGTGAAAGCGCGCGTCCCTCGCGCCCTTTAACTCGCACATACAGCGTTCGGCGGCACGCGGCGACGATTTCATCTCCATCGACGTCATACGGAACCTCACGGCGACGCCGACGGTAGAAATCTGCTTTGGAGTGTCCATATAATTGCTATCGCAATAAAATTACACCAACGCGATGCACCATGCAAGCGAATTCTAAGGGGATTACGCGCGCACAGCAACCGGAACGAGACCACTGAGAGAGAGAGGGTAGGGAAAGGCCGCCGCATCGACGAGAGAAGGAGAAAGGGATGCCAGGGGAGGAGGAAAGTTGCTGCCGCTTGTTCGTGCCTCAACACTAGCATGAAGAACCCCTAAAGCCTCGATAATACAGGAAACGTCTGTTGCCCGGGCGATTGAAGGCGGACTCCAATTTCTCATCAGAAAATCACAATATTTAGTTAAGCTACAAATGCTGTCATGAAAAGACAAGATAAAAGACACACGTAGTGGAAGAATTCATTTTCAAAATTTATTTTTGTTTTTCAATCATTCTGAGTGTTTATCAAATATTTTGTCCACAGCTACGCAAGTAATCAGAAAAACAAGGAAGGTTACTTGAGATGATATATTGGCAACTGGTTTTGCCATGCGACTACCATATCTATGCCTTCAAATGCCAGCTTGCATTACATGCTAATAATATTGACGGATTTATGCATAGCTCATGAAACAAATCGATAACTCGAAAAGAACATCGCAAACCCCATCACATTATATATCAATCGACAGGTAATTTCATGATGAGTATAATTATGATGATTGCCATTAACGTTTTTATGGCAACGTGGAAAAAATGGGCCGAAATAGCCGCAAGGTGGCAAAGAATCGAAAATTAATTATGATAATGGCTGCAAGTATGATTATGATAGTAACGATAATGATAGTAGAATACAATAATGAGCATAACATAGTGAAAAAAAGAATAACACTCAAAAACTACAGGAATGGGTTCGGACGTGGGTATTAGGTGAAGCAAACACTAAAGGATGATCGTAGAAATCATAGTCATGAGCATGACTCAGCAAAAATGACAATGACTCGGCGAAAGAAGATTTACACAAGAACCACTGAAATGGGTTTGGGCGCAGGTACTAAGTGAAGAACACACTAAAAGATGATGGTAGAATGAATAGTCATGACCGTGACATTGCAAAAATGACAATGACTCAGCGAAAACAAGATTAAGACTCAAAAACCAGTGGAATGGTTTCGGATGTGGCACTAAGTGAAGTAAAGGCTAAAGGTTGATGGTCGAAGTTAGAGTCATGAGCATGACTACAGCTTTCGCCTTAAGGTCTCTTCATTAAGGCGGTTTCGCATGCTGCGACTGGAGTGAAAAAAAGTCGGAGCAGTCGCACGCTCCGCAATGCGATTTTAGGGAGCCCATTATTGAACATGATTGCGTTTTCAACAATGCGCCTGGTGCGACTGCAGTGCCTAGAATATACATATTCTAGGCACTGCAAAGGTAAACAACAAATTGATAACAGTGTTTGTGCTGTAAAAACCGGTTACTGTCGAAAAACAAACCATGTTGATGTGCTAATAAAGTTTTAGAATAGGGGGCCCCAAAGAGTTTCTGGATGTTAGCGTTGGGGCATGCAGGAGTGAAGAGTTTCGGAATAGGCGTTTTGCGTTTGCGGATAGCGTGTTGCGCTTGCAGCGTAAGTACGGCGTCAAAGAAAAGCTGTTATAAATATTAAAATAAAATATACCATTTTATGATCAGAAGTGTAATTTAGATTTTCGGGTTTTCGTGTTTAATTCCAATTTAGAACTTATTATATGAGTAGCAAGTAACTTGTTGCGCCTAGTTTTGAGTAACCAACTTTAAACACTGTCACCCCGCCAAGTCTATCCGTGTTAGGCCTACGAGCCATGAAATCGACAATTGAATTCAGAATCAGCGGCGTCTAATGAACCAATCTTCATTACACATGTTAGTTGACAGAAAGCGATAACCGCAATAACTTCTCCTAGATTACGAACTTCACGCGTTACCACGAATCGAGCCCAGTTTGGAGCGAGGTTAGAGCCGTCGCATCGATGGGCGCCGCCATGTTTGTATACGAAAGCTTTTGGGCAGCTTTTGGGGCTCCCACTAAATCGATGAAATAGCGTGCGCGACGCAAAACCAAACAGTTTGCGTCTTGCGCATACGCAGTGGCTACGACGCTATTTCTTTGGGGCCCCAAAACGTTTGAGGCCCCTATTCTAAAACTCTCTAATAATTGCTGTGGTTTAATGTGCCAAAACCGCGATATGAGTGGGAGGCATGACGGAGTGGGGGACTCCGGATTAATTTTGGCCACCTTGGGTTCTTTAACGAACACCTAAATTTAAGTACACGGATGCTCCAGCATTTCCCCTTGATTGAAATGCGGCCGCCGTGGCAGGGAATCAAACCGGCGTCCTCGAGCCATCAATGCGACACCTCTCAAGCTAAGCTAACACGGTGGGTGAAGTTCATGTCACGCGGTGCACTGATGTCATCGTTGTAAACATATGTTTCTATATATTAGCAGAATCAGTATCTGCATCCATGACGTTACGGGCAAACCATTTAGAAGTAAACGAACCGGAACCCACCTTTGGCTCGAGGTCTTGCTGCCATTTTTTTTATACATTCTCGCATACTTGGCCCACTTCCCCATGTTTGGATTCTCCTCTCTGAGGAGGATCCGATCTTACGTCCAACCTAGTGAAAGGAATCTCCAATGGAAGCAGGAACAAAAATTCATCTTCACTCTAAGAAGTATGCCAGGGAAAACGAGAGTAACTGCGCAGTTAGTCCAAAAAAGGGCATTTTCAGCCCCCAAGGGAGTAACTGCAGGAGTGTGCGTGGCGTGTGCAAATTTTGGAGAGTAAGTGTATGATCCCTGGTCCAAAAGAGAGCAACGGCGAGAACGAACTGTAACAGTTACTCCCCATGCACTCTGCTGTTTTCGTCTGTCTCGTGCAGTGATGCGGCGATAGCGGTATTGTCTATATATCATGAATAGTTGGAAGTTCATGTACTGTCTACTGAACTAGATGTAAAGCATCACTTTGCATCGTCGTGAGAAAATCGCCTCAAATTTAAAAGGTGGAATCTGGGGGAAGAGCCGTGCACTTCGTGTGCGTGCACGCCATAAGTGAACAAGACACATTAAGCGCGCAAGTCATAAATGGATTGCCACATTTTCTTGGCCAATAGTAGCTAAGGAGTTCCTTTCGTTCCAAGGAGATTATAAACTTAACTGAAGCGACGTGTAGCTCAAAAGGGGCACGCTAAGCGATAGAGAAGTTGTCCTCTGTCGTCTTGCATGCCCCGTTTGCGCTCGCTACACGAAGATCACGTAATGTCTCTGTTTAATTCAGCGTAAAAATAATCGGGCAGCTTTCTTTATGTAGTCGCTTATATTTCTAAGCATGCGCAACGTTAGACCCTCCCCGCATAGCAAACACCAAATGCCGAGGCTCTTCTGTATTGCCGCACCTGTGTTAAGGTGGTTAACCTCGTCTCGGTAACCTGTTTCGTCAACCGAGCTGCCGTGGTGAAGTGGTTAGAGTACTCAATTTGTGAGCGAGAGGACGTGAGTGCGCATCCTACTTGCTAGCGCGTGCTTTTTTTTTTCGTTTTTTTTCAGCCCAGTCATTTTTTTATCAACGTATAAATGGCTAATTTCGTTATTCCATCTAACAGGAGCATCGAAAAGAATAACCGTTACTCCCTTGAGGAGCATTGGAAAAGAGCAACGTTTAGAACGCACAGGGAGTAACATTTCATCACCTCTCACTTACCCCCTAAAGGGAGGAATGTTTGTCGCAAATCAGGTCCTCCCCTAAACGAGTAACTTCAATACCCCATTTGCTTCTTTTCTTATAAGAATAGCAGGAGAAGGAAAATGGCAGTAAAGCTTCGCGCGAGAAACGTGGAGTAGGTCGAAAGCTGTGCCCGGCGCGATACTTCACCCAGAAGACATGGCCATGAACACAGTGGAGCGTCTCATCCGCCCGTGCTTCCCCTCTTTCATGTCTGCGCCATGATCGCCCGACGGCTGCGACCCTATGGTATGGCTCCCCCTTCCTGAGCATAGCCATGTTAGTACAGAGTACTGTGAAAAACCTACTACCTCACCAGGTTCATCCCGATGCCCGGGGTCGGGTGCATAACGGTCAAGCGGGGAATATGTTTAAGCGCATCAAAGATCAAGGCCACCGGCTCAGACGGCGCAGAGAGGGAAGGGAAGGGGAGGGGGGTCATTTCGCACACACAAACACGCACAGCCACGCGGCCGGCTCAGCCATCTAAAACATTTGCTTCTACTCGATCAGAGCCACATTTGGAGCGTGGATTGGGCGCCACTTATAGCCCAAACAAAGCCAAGTCCCAAATTTTCAGTAGCCCAAAGAGAGCCGCATAGCCAACTCACCCAAGCCGACGGTGACGGTTACAAGAACTTTTATTGGTCCGGAGAAACTGGCCAGAAGGAGCCGAAGGCTCCCTCAGGTCATGTTGGTGGCTCCGCCCACGATGGCACCGGGATGCGAAATCCCGTTGCGATGTTGTGGGCCCTCTGGACTGCCTGGAGTTGGATGTGGTGGTGGTCGCTTCTTAGGAAGTCCTCCCACATTTCCTTTGTGGCAAGTATAGAGTTCTCTTTGGATGGGCTCAGCCAAAGCATATGATCGAAAGAGCATGAATCGGCTCCGCTTTGGTGCACGACTGTGTCAAAATTTTTTTTCGTGTAGCCCAATTTGGCTATATGTAGCCAAACCTGGCAACACTGAGCTGCGCGCCGCGGAGATGAGAGGCAGGGGTCGGGAAGGCAGGAAGCTGGCGACAAGGAGACCGCGTGCATGCGCACGCGATGCGCACGCGGTCTCCTCCTCCTCTTTTTTTGGGTTGCCATGGCTACCACGGCTACGCACCACAAACTACGGCTGGCTTAAACAGCTTCGCTGTTAAAATACCCGCCTCCACCTCAACGACTGGAAAAACTACAACAGGTTACCTGGAGAGACAGTTGCAGACTGGCTCATTTGCTTATAACTGCGACGCCTATAAAGCGGACCTGAAACATATATTGAGCGACTGCGCCGGCCTCAAACCTAGGGCGGAACTCCAACTTAATGACACTTCGGACTAGGAGGTAATGGTGTCCAGCTCGGATCCCGCGGTCCAGCTGCGGGCCATCAAGTGGGCTTTTGAGGTAGCCGAAGGTCAAGGGCTTACGGCCACCAGACGCCGCCTAGCAGAAGAAGGAAACCAGTAATTTCAATCACTGTACATCTGACGAAAATAAACTTTTTCCTCCTCCTCCTTTTTTTATTTGTAATAGCCGGAGACAGCCCATTTTCGAATGGAGACTGCTCGCCAATCACTCCTGCACTGGCTGTTTGGAGCCACCGGTGACAACGAATTTCCTTGCGTATAATAAAAATGAAGTTGAAAGCGGCACATCAAGCGTTACTTAGAGTACATTGTGAGGGCAACTCCCCGCACTAATTTAGCCTATGCTAGCGCAACGAAGCTATGTAAAACGGTGTTTGCTCGGTTCTTTCAACTCTTTCGTGGCTTCCGGCTTGAAATAGGCAAATATAACACTCCTCGGTCGAAAATACACCTCAGTAGCCGATACCCCAGTTCAACTCGCAGCACTACAAGAAGGTAGGGAAACACGGTTTGTAGAGATGGTCAGCTCCTTCCACAGAAGCGGCCATCTTGCGCGCGCTGAACAACGTAGATCGGATGCGGAATCGACGTGCACGAGGTGTGTCCGAAACCTTAATGCAGCAAGTCAGTAAAAAAAGTAGGAGAAGGCGCAGCGGCACGGCTCTCTCGTTCTCTCCATTCGAAAGACCCGGTTGTCCTCACCTATTATGAAGCATCGTTCTAGCGCACAAATGAGCTCGGACGAGCAGAGAGAGACAACAGCAACGGTGGCTGATGGATTGTTTTTCACTCCATGTCTCCAACACAGTGGCCAAAGCGCGTCGCACACTCGGTTTCGAGGTATACGGACGTCGAAACCCTGCGGCCCGGATGCTTTCCATGCATTTTACACTGCCCTTGTGCTGCCAACACTGGAGTACTGTTCTTCTGTGTGGAACCCGTTTCAGGTTCGCCTGACCAATATGCTGGAGAGCGTCCAGCACCGCACCAACCGGACACTGTTCATCCGCTTCGGCTGCGGCCGCGACGTACTTCCAGTCTATGAGGCACGACTGCAACGCTAAGCCATCTAGCCGCCGTAGCAACGCCTTGGATGGCGGACGCTCCAGCACCGGCGCACTGTCCCCCGTGTAGGCCTTCTCTTCCGCTGCCTCGATGGATCCCTTGGAGGGTCGTACATCAGCTCAGTCGTCCGCTACAGCAAACGAACGGGTCACCCCGAACCAATGTACGCTAGCACAGTCAGCCACCAGAGTTCTCTGATTCCGGCTGCAGTGCGGGACTTTCTGCCCCTCTAAGTGTGCGAACGAAGGGTAAGTTCCATTTGTGAATACGGGCTTAAGTGTTTCGTTGAATCAGCACTTTAAATAAATGCCCGACATACACTCAGAATATTATATTTCTTTGCAGAACACCCATAACAATTTGTGTAATTCTAGATAAAGTTGGCTTCACTACACCTACTTGAAGTTGCCTTTTTCGGTGCCAAATAAGTAAAGAAAAAGTGAACTTCCCAAACACAACTTCTGTGACCTTTGAGAGTTGTGACGTAACCGCCTGTCACGTCGAATCACATTTGGACACGTGGGAAGGCCCCAGTATGGCACACACGAAAGATAACTTTACTTACGTTTCGGCTAGTAGTCATGCCTTCATCAGAATAATCACTCTGACGTACGCAGGACCACCATATATATATATATATATATATATATATATATATAGGTAAAAACAATAACGGCACGTAGTAAAATATACCAGAATGTTACTGACGTTTCGCTTCAGGACCGGCCTCGGTCGGAGTGAAGGCCGGTCTCCGGCCGAAACGTCGGTAAAATCTTGGTATTCTTCATACGATCTGCTACTGTTGGAAATGTCTCACTGCCGGATCCTGCAACAATATATATATATATATATATATATATATATATATATATATATATATATATATATGTGTGTGTGTGTGTGTGTGTGTGTGTGTGTGTGTGTGTGTGTGTGTGTGTGTGTGTGTGTGTGTGTGTGTGTGAGAGAGAGAGAGAGCGCTATATTGGTCGCCGCCCTATGAGGGCGGGTATCTACAGAATACGAAAAAGAAATACTTGCTCTTTTGCGTGTGAAAGTCATGACTGTGGTCTTAGCAGCATTCAAGGTAAGGTTATTATCCTTGCACCATTTAGAAAAGGAAAACAGGTCAGACTGCAGGGCGCGACAGTCATCAACAGTGTGAATTTTCTTTAAAATCTTGATGTCATCGGCATATAGAAGGAAAGAAGAGTTCCTAATAAGAGATAGAACGTCATTAATAAAGCTTAAAAAAAGGAGTGGTCCTAATACTGATCCTTGAGGGACCCCCCTAGTTGCCATGTAAGAAAAAGACGTTTGGCCATTGACGTTAACATAACAGGATCTACCAAGAAGATAACTGTGCAAGAGATTCACAACTGACGAGTCAACATCAAAGTGAGTAAGCTTAATAATAATAATAATAATTATAATAAAGAAATTCGCCTAAAGCGCCCACACAATTGCTATCGCAATAAAACACTACCGCCTTCTGGTATGGTTGCGGCAACGCTGACCATGATTTCGCCGGCCCTTTTACTGCAGAACAAGAAATAGCTTTTGCGCCTCTGGTAAGCCTAACAAGGCATATAGTTACTGCCCCAGAGGCATTCACACAATAAACGCCGAGCACACGACAAAACTGCAGGCGCAGAATGTGTTAATAATAAAAAAAGCAGGCAGATCCGAGGCCCTGTGGGAATCGATGTTATACGAAGCAGTGTGCGGGGAGCCTACCAAGTTAACGAAACGACCATGAGAGCACCAAGACGTCAGCGGCAGTTTCATGACCCACATGACACGCATGTCATGACACTCATGTTATGAGTCCTCAGGATCCCCTTAGCTATGCCTAAGAGTCATTAAGGCGAAAGACTTAGTCATGCTCACGACTATGACTGCGACCATTAACCTTTATCCTTTACTTACTACCACATCCGAACCCATTTAGTTCGTTTTTGAATGTTAATCTTTTTTCGCTGAGTCATTGTCATTTTTGCTGTGTCATGGTATGACTCTGGCTCCTACCACCATCTATTAGTGTTTCCTTCATTTAATACCCATGTCCGAACCCATTTCTGTGGTTTTTAGTGTTAATCTTTTTTGCTGAGTCATTGTCCCTTTTGCTGAGTCATGCTCATGAGTATGATTTCTACCATCATCCTTTAGGGTTTCCTTCACTTAGTACCCACGTCAGAACCCATTTCAGTGGTATCTGAATGTTAATCCTTTTTCGCTGAGTCGTTGTCATTTTTGCTGAGTCATGCTCATTACTATGACTTCTAGCATCATCCTTTAGTGTTGCCTTCACTTAGTACCTTCGTCCGAACCCTTTTCAGTGGTTTCTGAGTTAATGCTTTTTGATCTGGGTCATTGTCATTTTAGGCGACTGTTTTCTGACCTCCATGACACGCATGTGATGACATTCATGTCATTACCTATCACTTATTTTTTGTCATACCCTGTTGTCATACCATGCCAATTTTGGTACCTACAAAATTAACGATACGACCATGAGAGCACCAAGACTTATGCAGCTGTTTCATGACCTACAGACACTCATTTCATGATATTCATGTGATGACCTATCATTTATGTTCGTCATACACTCTTGTCATAGTATGCAAATTTTGGCAAATATCAAGTAAACGATACGACCATGAGATTACCAAGACGTAGGCGGCTAGATAGATAGATAGATAGATAGATAGATAGATAGATAGATAGATAGATAGATAGATAGATAGATAGATAGATAGATAGATAGATAGATAGATAGATAGATAGATAGATAGATAGATAGATAGATAGATAGATAGATAGATAGATAGATAGATAGATACTGTCAAAGTGGCAAACGTTCGCCAAGAAATGCTTCGCATTTAAAAAGTTGTCGCAGTTTCACCTGAAAGGCGAAGCATCAATTGCGATAGCATATTTGTAGAGAGCTATACGGAGTGATGATAGTAGCTTTATCAGCTGTATAAACTTGGACATGCAGCAGCACCGGCAACACGCAGAACTGTTGTCGACGCCGTCGGCGTTTTGCCCGCGTTCGCACAAAATTCGTGCGGCGTTGGTGACTGCTGCCGGAGCCTCTGATATAAATAGGCACTTGGTGCCGCAGCTAAACGTCGCCTCCCTTCCCTCCCCCTCCCCCCCCCCCCACGGCCTTTCGTGCGTCAGAAGAAGGCGCGTTTGCTCTACATATATGGTGATTGTAAAGGAGGAAAGAGACGCCTACTTCTGCAGCCCTTAAGGGAGCACGGCACAGAACGCGCGTTTGTTCTCCGCCGTGGGTTCACTCCCCGTGAAAGCGCGCGTCCCTCGCGCCCTTTCACTCGCACATACAGCGTTCGGCGGCACGCGGCGACGATTTCATCTCCATCGACGTCATACGGAACCTCACGGCGACGCCGACGGTAGAAATCTGCTTTGGAGTGTCCATATAATTGCTATCGCAATAAAATTACACCAACGCGATGCACCATGCAAGCGAATTCTAAGGGGATTACGCGCGCACAGCAACCGGAACGAGACCACTGAGAGAGAGAGAGGGTAGGGAAAGGCCGCCGCATCGACGAGAGAAGGAGAAAGGGATGCCAGGGGAGGAGTAAAGTTGCTGCCGCTTGTTCGTGCCTCAACACTTGCATGAAGAACCCCTAAAGCCTCGATAATACAGGAAACGTGTGTTGCCCGGGCGATTGAAGGCGGACTCCAATTTCTCATCAGAAAATCACAATATTTAGTTAAGCTACAAATGCTGTCATGAAAAGACAAGATAAAAGACACACGTAGTGGAAGAATTCATTTTCAAAATTTATTTTTGTTTTTCAATCATTCTGAGTGTTTATCAAATATTTTGTCCACAGCTACGCAAGTAATCAGAAAAACAAGGAAGGTTACTTGAGATGATATATTGGCAACTGGTTTTGCCATGCGACTAACATATCTATGCCTTCAAATGCCAGCTTGCATTACATGCTAATAATATTGACGGATTTATGCATAGCTCATGAAACAAATCGATAACTCGAAAAGAACATCGCAAACCCCATCACATTATATATCAATCGACAGGTAATTTCATGATGAGTATAATTATGATGATTGCCATTAACGTTTTTATGACAACGTGGAAAAAATGGGCCGAAATAGCCGCAAGGTGGCAAAGAATCGAAAATTAATTATGATAATGGCTGCAAGTATGATTATGATAGTAACGATAATGATAGTAGAATACAATAATGAGCATAACATAGTGAAAAAAAGAATAACACTCAAAAACTACAGGAATGGGTTCGGACGTGGGTATTAGGTGAAGGAAACACTAAAGGATGATCGTAGAAATCATAGTCATGAGCATGACTCAGCAAAAATGACAATGACTCGGCGAAAGAAGATTTACACAAAAACCACTGAAATGGGTTTGGGCGTAGGTACTAAGTGAAGAACACACTAAAGGATGATGGTAGAATGAATAGTCATGACCGTGACTTTGCAAAAATGACAATGACTCAGCGAAAACAAGATTAAGACTCAAAAACCAGTGGAATGGTTTCGGATGTGGCACTAAGTGAAGTAAAGGCTAAAGGTTGATGGTCGAAGTTAGAGTCATGAGCATGACTACAGCTTTCGCCTTAAGGTCTCTTAATTAAGGCGGTTTCGCATGCTGCGACTGGAGTGAAAAAAGTCGGAGCAGTCGCACGCTCCGCGATGCGATTTTAGGGAGCCCATTATTTAACATGGTTGCGTTTTCAACAATGCGCCTGGTGCGACTGCAGTGCCTAGAATATACATATTCTAGGCACTGCAAAGGTAAACAACAAATTGATAACAGTGTTTGTGCTGTAAAAACCGGTTACTGTCGAAAAACAAACCATGTTGATGTGCTAATAAAGTTTTAGAATAGGGGCCCCAAATAGTCTGTGGATGTTAGCGTTGGGGCATGCAGGAGTGAAGAGTTTCGGAATAGGCGTTTTGCGTTTGCGGATAGCGTGTTGCACTTGCAGCGTAAGTACGGCGTCAAAGAAAAGCTGTTATAAATATTAAAATAAAATATACCATTTTATGATCAGAAGTGTAATTTAGATTTTCGGGTTTTCGTGTTTAATTCCAATTTAGAACTTATTATATGAGTAGCAAGTAACTTGTTGCGCCTAGTTTTGAGTAACCAACTTTAAACACTGTCACCCCGCCAAGTCTATCCGTGTTAGGTCTACGAGCCATGAAATCGACAATCGAATTCAGAATCAGCGGCGTCTAATGAACCAATCTTCATTACACATGTTAGTTGACAGAAAGCGATAACCGCAATAACTTCTCCTAGATTACGAACTTCACGCGTTACCACGAATCGAGCCCAGTTTGGAGCGAGGTTAGAGCCGTCGCATCGATGGGCGCCGCCATGTTTGTATACGAAAGCTTTTGGGCAGCTTTTGGGGCTCCCACTAAATCGATGAAATAGCGTGCGCGACGCAAAACCAAACAGTTTGCGTCTTGCGCATACGCAGTGGCTACGACGCTATTTCTTTGGGGCCCCAAAACGTTTGAGGCCCCTATTCTAAAACTCTCTAATAATTGCTGTGGTTTAATGTGCCAAAACCGCGATATGAGTGGGAGGCATGACGCAGTGGGGGACTCCGGATTAATTTTGGCCACCTTGGGTTCTTTAACGAACACCTAAATTTAAGTACACGGATGCTCCAGCATTTCCCCTTGATTGAAATGCGGCCGCCGTGGCCGGGAATCAAACCCGCGTCCTCGAGCCAGCAATGCGACACCTCTCAAGCTAAGCTAACACGGTGGGTGAAGTTCATGTCACGCGGTGCACTGATGTCATCGTTGTAAACATATGTTTCTATATATTAGCAGAATCAGTATCTGCATCCATGACGTTACGGGCAAACCATCTAGAAGTAAACGCACCGGAACCCACCTTTGGCTCGAGGTCTTGCTGCCATTTTTTTTATACATTCTCGCATACTTGGCCCACTTCCCCATGTTTGGATTCTCCTCTCTGAGGAGGATCCGATCTTACGTCCAACCTAGTGAAAGGAATCTCCAATGGAAGCAGGAACAAAAATTCATCTTCACTCTAAGAAGTATGCCAGGGAAAACGAGAGTAACTGCGCAGTTAGTCCAAAAAAGGGCATTTTCAGCCCCCAAGGGAGTAACTGCAGGAGTGTGCGTGGCGTGTGCAAATTTTGGAGAGTAAGTGTATGATCCCTGGTCCAAAAGATAGCAACGGCGAGAACGAACTGTAACAGTTACTCCCCATGCACTCTGCTGTTTTCGTCTGTCTCGTGCAGTGAGGCGGCGATAGCGGTATTGTCTATATATCATGAATAGTTGGAAGTTCATGTACTGTCTACTGAACTAGATGTAAAGCATCACTTTGCATCGTCGTGAGAAAATCGCCTCAAATTTAAAAGGTGGAATCTGGGGGAAGAGCCGTGCACTTCGTGTGCGTGCACGCCATAAGTGAACAAGACACATTAAGCGCGCAAGTCATAAATGGATTGCCACATTTTCTTGGCCAATAGTAGCTAAGGAGTTCCTTTCGTTCCAAGGAGATCATAAACTTAACTGAAGCGACGTGTAGCTCAAAAGGGGCACGCTAAGCGATAGAGAAGTTGTCCTCTGTCGTCTTGCATGCCCCGTTTGCGCTCGCTACACGAAGATCACGTAATGTCTCAGTTTAAATCAGCGTAAAAATAATCGGGCAGCTTTCTTTATGTAGTCGCTTATATTTCTAAGCATGCGCAACGTTAGACCCTCCCCGCATAGCAAACACCAAATGCCGAGGCTCTTCTGTATTGCCGCACCTGTGTTAAGGTGGTTAACCTCGTCTCGGTAACCTGTTTCGTCAACCGAGCTGCCGTGGTGAAGTGGTTAGAGTACTCAATTTGTGAGCGAGAGGACGTGAGTGCGCATCCTACTTGCTAGCGCGTGCTTTTTTTTTCGTTTTTTTTTTCAGCCCAGTCATTTTTTTATCAACGTATAAATGGCTAATTTCGTTATTCCATCTAACAGGAGCATCGAAAAGAATAACCGTTACTCCCTTGAGGAGCATCGGAAAAGAGCAACGTTTAGAACGCACAGGGAGTAACATTTCATCACCTCTCACTTACCCCCTAAAGGGAGGAATGTTTGTCGCAAATCAGGTCCTCCCCTAAACGAGTAACTTCAATACCCCATTTGCTTCTTTTCTTATAAGAATAGCAGGAGAAGGAAAATGGCAGTAAAGCTTCGCGCGAGAAACGTGGAGTAGGTCGAAAGCTGTGCCCGGCGCGATACTTCACCCAGAAGACATGGCCATGAACACAGTGGAGCGTCTCATCCGCCCGTGCTTCCCCTCTTTCATGTCTGCGCCATGATCGCCCGACGGCTGCGACCCTATGGTATGGCTCCCCCTTCCTGAGCATAGCCATGTTAGTACAGAGTACTGTGAAAAACCTACTACTCACCAGGTTCATCCCGATGCCCGGGGTCGGGTGCATAACGGTCAAGCGGGGAATATGTTTAAGCGCATCAAAGATCAAGGCCACCGGCTCAGACGGCGCAGAGAGGGAAGGGAAGGGGAGGGGGGTCATTTCGCACACACAAACACGCACAGCCACGCGGCCGGCTCAGCCATCTAAAACATTTGCTTCTACTCGATCAGAGCCACATCTGGAGCGTGGATTGGGCGCCACTTATAGCCCAAACAAAGCCAAGTCCCAAATTTTCAGTAGCCCAAAGATAGCCACATAGCCAACTCACCCAAGCCGACGGTGACGGTTACAAGAACTTTTATTGGTCCTGAGAAACTGGCCAGAAGGAGCCGAAGGCTCCCTCAGGTCAAGTCGGTGGCTCCGCCCACGATGGCACCGGGAGGCGAAATCCCGTTGCGATGTTGTGGGCCCTCTGGACTGCCTGGAGTTGGATGTGGTGGTGGTCGCTTCTTAGGAAGTCCTCCCACATTTCCTTTGTGGCAAGTATAGAGTTCTCTTTGGATGGGCTCAGCCAAAGCATATGATCGAAAGAGCATGAATCGGCTCCGCTTTGGTGCACGACTGTGTCAAAATTTTTTTTCGTGTAGCCCAATTTGGCTATATGTAGCCAAACCTGGCAACACTGAGCTGCGCGCCGCGGAGATGAGAGGCAGGGGTCGGGAAGGCAGGAAGCTGGCGACAAGGAGACCGCGTGCATGCGCACGCGATGCGCACGCGGTCTCCTCCTCCTCTTTTTTTGGGTTGCCATGGCTACCACGGCTACGCACCACAAACTACGGCTGGCTTAAACAGCTTCGCTGTTAAAATACCCGCCTCCACCTCAACGACTGGAAAAACTACAACAGGTTACCTGGAGAGACAGTTGCAGACTGGCTCATTTGCTTATAACTGCGACGCCTATAAAGCGGACCTGAAACATATATTGAGCGACTGCGCCGGCCTCAAACCTAGGGCGGAACTCCAACTTAATGACACTTCGGACTAGGAGGTAATGGTGTCCAGCTCGGATCCCGCGGTCCAGCTGCGGGCCGTCAAGTGGGCTTTTGAGGTAGCCGAAGGTCAAGGGCTTACGGCCACCAGACGCCGCCTAGCAGAAGAAGGAAACCAGTAATTTCAATCACTGTACATCTGACGAAAATAAACTTTTTCCTCCTCCTCCTTTTTTTATTTGTAATAGCCGGAGACAGCCCATTTTCGAATGGAGACTGCTCGCCAATCACTCCTGCACTGGCTGTTTGGAGCCACCGGTGACAACGAATTTCCTTGCGTATAATAAAAATGAAGTTGAAAGCGGCACATCAAGCTTTACTTAGAGTACATTGTGAGGGCAACTCCCCGCACTAATTTAGCCTATGCTAGCGCAACGAAGTTATGTAAATCGGTGTTTGCTCGGTTCTTTCAACTCTTTCGTGGCTTCCGGCTTGAAATAGGCAAATATAACACTCCTCGATCGAAAATACACCTCAGTAGCCGATACCTCAGTTCAACTCGCAGCACTACAAGAAGGTAGGGAAACACGGTTTGTAGAGATGGTCAGCTCCTTCCACAGCAGCGGACATCTTGCGCGCGCTGAACAACGTGGATCGGATGCGGAATCGACGTGTACGTACGAGGTTTGTCCGAAACCTCAATGCAGTAAGTCAGTAAAAAAAGTAGGAGAAGGCGCAGCGGCACGGCTCTCTCGTTCTCTCCATTCGAAAGACCCGGTTGTCCTCACCTATTATGAAGCATCGTTCTAGCGCACAAATGAGCTCGGACGAGCAGAGAGAGACAACAGCAACGGTGGCTGATGGATTGTTTTTCACTCCATGTCTCCAACACAGTGGCCAAAGCGCGTCGCACACTCGGTTTCGAGGTATACGGACGTCGAAACCCTGCGGCCCGGATGCTTTCCATGCATTTTACACTGCCCTTGTGCTGCCAACACTGGAGTACTGTTCTTCTGTGTGGAACCCGTTTCAGGTTCGCCTGACCAATATGCTGGAGAGCGTCCAGCACCGCACCAACCGGACACTGTTCATCCGCTTCGGCTGCGGCCGCGACGTACTTCCAGTCTCTGAGGCACGACTCCAACGCTAAGCCATCTAGCCACGGTAGCAACGCCTTGGATGGCGGACGCTCCAGCACCGGCGCACTGTCCCCCGTGTAGGCCTTCTCTTCCGCTGCCTCGATGGATCCCTTGGAGGCTCGTACATCAGCTCAGTCGTCCGCTACAGCAAACGAACGGGTCACCCCGAACCAATGTACGCTAGCACAGTCAGCCACCAGAGTTCTCTGATTCCGGCTGCAGTGCGGGACTTTCTGCCCCTCTAAGTGTGCGAACGAAGGGTAAGTTCCATTTGTGAATACGGGCTTAAGTGTTTCGTTGAATCAGCACTTTAAATAAATGCCCGACATACACTCAGAATATTATATTTCTTTGCAGAACACCCATAACAATTTGTGTAATTCTAGATAAAGTTGGCTTCACTACACCTACTTGAAGTTGCCTTTTTCGGTGCCAAATAAGTAAAGAAAAAGTGAACTTCCCAAACACAACTTCTGTGACCTTTGAGAGTTGTGACGTAACCGCCTGTCACGTCGAATCACATTTGGACACGTGGGAAGGCCCCAGTATGGCACACACGAAAGATAACTTTACTAACGTTTCGGCTAGTAGTCATGCCTTCATCAGAATAATCACTCTGACGTACGCAGGACCACCATATATATATATATATATATATATATATCTATGAACGAGAAGAAAGGGAACCGAGGGGCCCGATTTTTATTATTCGTATCATAAGAAGCCAACAAACATTGACAGAAGAACAACATAGGGGAAATTACTGGCATTAAAGTAAGTAAAATTAATTGAATTAAAGAAATGATAAATTAATGGAAATGAAAACGGATGAAAAAACAACTGTCCGCAGGTGGGGAACGAACCCACGCCTTCGCATTAGGCGTGCGATGCTCTCACCATTGAGCTACCGCGGAACCGTTTTCCCATCCGCTTTCTTGGGTATTTATGTTTTACAACTAGAACTACTCTGGGAGTGTTGTTAACTACTCTGGGAGTTCTAGTTGTAAAACATAAATACCCCAGAAAGCGGATGGGAAAACGGTTCCGCGGTAGCTCAATGGTGAGAGCATCGCACGCGTAATGCGAAGACGTGGGTTCGTTCCCCACCTGCGGACAGTTGTTTTTTCATCCGTTTTCATTTCCATTAATTTATCATTTCTTTAATCCAATTAGTGTGTGCAAGTAATTTCCCCTATGTTGTTCTTGGTGTCAATGTTTGTTGGCTTCTTATGATACGATATATATATATATATATATAGGTAAAAACAATAACGGCACGTAGTAAAATATACCAGAATGTTACTGACGTTTCGCTTCAGGACCGGCCTCAGTCGGAGTGAAGGCCGGTCTCCGGCCGAAACGTCGGTAAAATCTTGGTATTCTTCATACGATCTGCTACTGTTGGAAAGGTTTCACTGCCGGATCCTGCAACAATATATATATGCGTGTGTGTGTGTGTGTGTGTGTGTGTGAGAGAGAGAGAGAGAGCACGCCATACTGGTCGCCGCCCTATGAGGGCGGGTATCTACAGAATAAGAAAAAGAAATACTTGCTCTTTTGCGTGTGAAAGTCATGACTTTGGTCTTAGCAGCATTCAAGGTAAGGTTATTATCCTTGCACCATTTAGAAAAGGAAAACAGGTCAGACTGCAGGGCGCGACAGTCATCAACAGTGTGAATTTTCTTTAAAATCTTGATGTCATCGGCATATAGAAGGAAAGAAGAGTTCCGAATAAGAGATAGAACGTCATTAATAAAACTTAAAAAAAGGAGTGGTCCTAATACTGATCCTTGAGGGACCCCCCTAGTTGCCATGTAAGAAAAAGACGTTTGGCCATTGACGTTAACATAACAGGATCTACCAAGAAGATAACTGTGCAAGAGATTCACAACTGACGAGTCAACATCAAAGTGCGTAAGCTTAATAATAATAATAATAATTATAATAAAGAAATTCGCCTAAAGCGCCCACATAATTGCTATCGCAATAAAACACTACCGCCTTCTGGTATGGTTGCGGCAACGCTGACCATGATTTCGCCGGCCCTTTTACTGCAGAACAAGAAATAGCTTTTGCGCCTCTGGTAAGCCTAACAAGGCATATAGTTACTGCCCCAGAGGCATTCACACAATAAACGCCGAGCACACGACAAAACTGCAGGCGCAGAATGTGTTAATAATAAAAAAAGCAGGCAGATCCGAGGCCCTGTGGGAATCGATGTTATACGAAGCAGTGTGCGGGGAGCCTACCAAGTTAACGAAACGACCATGAGAGCACCAAGACTTCGGCAGCAGTTTCATGACCGACATGACACGCATGTCATGACATTCATGTCATGAGTCCTCAGGAGTCCCTTAGCTATGCCTAATAGTCATTAAGGCGAAGGACTTAGTCATGCTCATGACTATGACTGCGACCATTAACCTTTATCCTTCACTTACTACCACATCCGAACCCATTTAGTTCGTTTTTGAATGTTAATCTTTTTTCGCTGAGTCATTGTCATTTTTTCTGTGTCATGGTATGACTCTGGCTCCTACCACCATCTATTAGTGTTTCCTTCATTTAATACCCATGTCCGAACCCATTTCTGTGGTTTTTAGTGTTAATCTTTTTTGCTGAGTCATTGGCCATTTTTAATTGTCGGAGTCATCCGACAATTAAAAATTTTTAGACAGGGGTAATTGGAGATCGCAGGGAGAGGCCTTCGTCCTGCAGTGGACATAAATATAGGCTTATGATGATGATGATGATGATGATGATGGCCATTTTTGCTGACTCATGCTCATGACTGTGACTCCTACCATCACCCTTTAGTGTTTCCTTCACTCAGTACCCACGTCCGAACCCATTTCAGTCATTTTTAGTGTTAATTTTTTTTTGCTGAGTCATTGTCCCTTTTGCTGAGTCATGCTCATGAGTATGATTTCTACCATCATCCTTTAGGGTTTCCTTCACTTAGTACCCACGTCAGAACCCATTTCAGTGGTTTCTGAATGTTAATCCTTTTTCGCTGAGTCGTTGTCATTTTTGCTGAGTCATGCTCATTACTATGACTTCTAGCATCATCCTTTAGTGTTGCCTTCACTTAGTACCTTCGTCCGAACCCTTTTCAGTGGTTTCTGAGTTAATGCTTTTTCATCTGGGTCATTGTCACTTTAGGCGACTGTTTTCTGACCTCCATGACACGCATGTGATGACATTCATGTCATTACCTATCACTTATTTTTTGTCATACCCTGTTGTCATACCATGCCAATTTTGGTACCTACGAAGTTAACGATACGACCATGAGAGCACCAAGACTTATGCAGCTGTGTCATGACCTACAGACACTCATTTCATGATATTCATGTGATGACCTATCATTTATGTTCGTCATACACTCTTGTCATAGTATGCAAATTTTGGCAAATATCAAGTAAACGATACGACCATGAGATTACCAAGACGTAGGCTGCTAGATAGATAGATAGATAGATAGATAGATAGATAGATAGATAGATAGATAGATAGATAGATAGATAGATAGATAGATAGATAGATAGATAGATAGATAGATAGATAGATAGATAGATAGATAGATAGATAGATAGATAGATACTGTCAAAGTGGCAAACGTTCGCCAAGAAATCCATCGCATTTAAAAAGTTGTCGCAGTTTCACCTGAAAGGTGAAGCATCAATTGCGATAGCATATTTGTAGAGAGCTACACGGAGTAATGATAGTAGCTTTATCAGCTGTATAAACTTGGACATGCAGCAGCACCGGCAACACGCAGAACTGTTGTCGACGCCGTCGGCGTTTTGCCCGCGTTCGCACAAAATTCGTGCGGCGTTGGTGACTGTTGCCGGAGCCTCTGATATAAATAGGCACTTGGTGCCGCAGCTAAACGTCGCCTCCCTTCCCCCCCCCCCCCCCCCCATGGCCTTTCGTGCGTCAGAAGAAGGCAGCGTTTGCTCTACATATATAGTGATTGTAAAGGAGGAAAGAGACGCCTACTTCTGCAGCCCTTAAGGGAGCACGGCACAGAACGCGCGTTTGTTCTCCGCCGTGGGTTCACTCCCCGTGAAAGCGCGCGTCCCTCGCGCCCTTTCACGAGCACGGCACAGAACGCGCGTTTGTTCTCCGCCGTGGGTTCACTCCCCGTGAAAGCGCGCGTCCCTCGCGCCCTTTCACTCGCACATACAGCGTTCGGCGGCACGCGGCGACGATTTCATCTCCATTGACGTCATACGGAACCTCACGGCGACGGCGACGCCGACGGCAGAAATCTGCTTTGGAGTGTCCATATAATTGCTACCGCAATAAAATTACACCAACGCGATGCACCATGCACGCGAATTCTAAGGGGATTACGCGCGCACAGCAACCGGAACGAGACCACTGAGAGAGAGAGGGTAGGGAAAGGCCGCCGCATCGACGAGAGAAGGAGAAAGGGATGCCAGGGGAGGAGGAAAGTTGCTGCCGCTTGTTCGTGCCTCAACACTTGCATGAAGAACCCCTAAAGCCTCGATAATGCAGGAAACGTGTGTTGCCCGGGCGATTGAAGGCGGACTCCAATTTCTCATCAGAAAATCACAATATTTAGTTAAGCTACAAATGCTGTCATGAAAAGACAAGATAAAAGACACACGTAGTGGAAGAATTCATTTTCAAAATTTATTTTTGTTTTTCAATCATTTTGAGTGTTTATCAAATATTTTGTCCACAGCTACGCAAGTAATCAGAAAAACAAGGAAGGTTACTTGAGATGATATATTGGCAACTGGTTTTGCCATGCGACTAACATATCTATGCCTTCAAATGCCAGCTTGCATTACATGCTAATAATATTGACGCACTTATGCATAGCTCATGAAACAAATCGATAACTCAAAAATAACCTCACAAACCCAATAACATTATCGATAGGTAATGTCATGATGATTATAATTATGATAACCATTACATTAATTATGATAATTAGCATGACAACGCGGGAAAAATGGGCCGACAAATCCTCAAGGTGGCAAAGAATCGAAAATTAGTGATGATAAGGGGAGCAAGTATGATTATGATAGTAACGATAATGATAGTTGAATACAATAATGACCATGACATAGCGAAAAAAGATTAACACTCAAAAACAACAGGAATGGGTTCGGACATGGGTATTAAGTGAAGGAAACACTAAAGGATGATGGTAGAAATCGTAGTCGTGAGCATGACTCAGCAAAATGACACTGTCTCGGCGAAAGACGATTAACACAAAAACCACCGAAATGGGTTAGGGTGTGGGTACTAAGGGAAGAAAACACTAAAGCATGATGGTAGAATGGATAGTCATGGCCGTGACTTTGCAAAAATGACAATGACTCTGCTAAAAAAAGGTTAGGACTCAAAAATCAATGGAATGGGTTCGAATGTGGTACTAAGTGAAGAAAAGGCTAAAGGTTGATGGTCGAAGTTAGAGTCATGAGGATGAGCTTTCGGCCTCGTTCGCAGAATCGCAAACAGACACCGAGGCATGAAGGAAGCCAGTCTCCTCAGCCTGATCAACGCCTTCGTATTATGCCACTTCACGTACACGATTTCTATGCACAACTGGCTCAGAGCGGAGCGAGACAAGCTCAACGCTCTCCTCCGCAAAGTAGTCAAAAGGGCTCTAGGGTTACCCATTAGGACCCATACCAAAGATCTCCTCAAGCTGGGGGTACGCAACACAGCCGAGGAGATTGCCGAAGCCCAAGAACGCGCGCAACTCGCTCGCCTGACCACCACAAACGCATCCTTGAAGAGCTGGGTTACCTACCTGCGGTATATTCGAGGGTCAGTACCCTGATCCCTAGGTGCATTCGAGACAACCTTTAAGTGACCCTCGCGCCTGGAAACGTCCATCCCGTCCACAACGAGGGTAGACGCAAGGCGCGAGCAATAGCAATCCTCAAACAGATCAAGCAACAAGGCATCAGAGCACGCTTCGTCGACGCCGCGGAGTTAAGCGATGGAAAGACCTTTGCCGTCGTCATGGTCGACTCCAGCGGCAAGCTTTCAAATAGAGCTTCAATTCGCAATTCAGACCCCGAAGTCGCCGAGCAATCCGTCATCGCCCTCGCCCTGCTAGATGGTCGTGGGTATATGAGATCTATCGCGATTCCAAAACAGCAGTTAGGGCTTTTCAGAAGGGTCGCATCGCCGAGCAAGCTGCTCATCTTCTTAGCGTCTCCAATCCGGATGCTCTCACGCATCATTCGATTCACTGGTTTCCCGCTCACGTAGGGTCGGCCGAGGGTGCTCCCCCGAACCTCAATGAGTCTGTTCACGAGGCTGCGCGCGACCTCACCGACCGCGCTTCCTCTGTTAGGAGAGCCGACGCCCCTCCCCCCTCCTACGGCCACAGGGATGCTCCCGCTATTCACAACGAGGTTACGAAATTCTTCTACATGTATAGAAGGGTCTTTCCACCCCCTCACCCTAAATTGAATAGGGCGCAAGCTGTTTCGCTTAGACTTTTGCAGACCGGCACATATCCGTGTCTGGCCGTTCTGCACGAAGTTTACCCTGACGTATATCGCGACGACGCCTGCCCGTGCTGCGGGCAGACATCCACTCTAGCGCACATGCTCTGGGAGTGCGGGTCGAAGTACCCCTAGTTCAGCAAGGATGAGTGGGACTCGCTTCTGCGTAGCCCCACTCTAGACAAGCAAATCCTGGCTGTCCGGCGTGCCCACGACCGGGCCGGTGGGCTAGACCTGCCGGTCCCGACGTGGGACTAGCCGGGTGCGCGACGAGTTCGCGTCCCATTAATGTAATGAAGAAAACGTGTAAATTATAATATTATGGGCCTTTCTTTATCAGGAGCAAATAAAACGTGTATTTTGTAATTGAAAAACGGTTTGCAGTTTAAATTCGTTTTGGAGTGCGCAACTGCGGTATCTTAAATTCAGTGCAAGGAGAGACGGCGTATGTAATCAACAGCTGTACGCAACTGGTTGTTCAGCGCTGTGTGCTGTCTCATGTGCCTTCTATGTCCGTGTCGCTCTGCCTGCGAAAATGGCCTATCATATAGCCCATACAGCTTCCCTCACCGCGTAAGCAGTATTCGGAATTCGGCTGCAGCGAAGTCGTCGTGTCAGCGCAACGAGATCTTCGCTCTACCCGTGCTCAGCGTCGGCTTCTGGAGAAATGATTTGTGTATTTTGCTCGTGATTGCGCATAAGCGGTGCCTGCGGCTAGTCATAATGTCGCACCAAACGCAGCAACTAGCTCCGACCCGAAAGCCCACGTGTGCACCTGGGGAAGCCGCTAATGATCTGTGTGTGATTACTGAGCGTGGAATGGAAATTGTGTTGTGAAATTCAGCATTAGCACTAGCTTGGTTCGTCCATCGCGGCACGTGTGCTCCTGCGGTGCAGGAGCAGGCGTACAAAGGTATTAGCCGTCTGTGGATCGCTTTCAAGATACCGCGCGCAGATTACCGCCAAAATAAAGCGCGCGACCCGCGTATGTAGTACTCCCCAGGCGCACGGACAGCCGCAGTCACTACAAACTAGCAGATACGCTCCGCGCTTGTCCCCCCCCCCCCCCCCTTTTCAAAGCGCACGCTTTATCGATAAAGTGACCGCGCGTTCAAGACTTGTACTCTGCGCATGCGCCGCTGCCTTCTCCTCTGAGCCTTGCAAGAACCCTAAGCTTAGCGCGCAGCCACTGCGCCGCCGATAGTGATGTCTTGTGAGCATTAGCAGGAGGCATCTTCGCGTTTGAGCAGGTGGAGAATCCGAGATAGGAGAACCAAGCGAAGCGCCATTGTGTCCGTTCTCGTTTTCATGCGCACAACGTTGGAAATGTAGAGGACTTTAAAAAGCTCGCTGGTTTTTCAACGAGGTAGTACCATCGTGTCCAGGCCCTTTGGATACGCCTCACTCGTCTCACTTGTGAAATTAAGCGAGTGCCTGCCCATGCAGACAAGTTGACAACTGACGTCTGCGACCTGATCGGTCCGAACAGGTGAGTGAAGTCTTCCATTATTAACGCATACCCCTTCGAATACTCGACGTCTTTAGTAGAGGTTCACTGTCGCAGTAAGCGTCGTCAGCACGAAAGCAATGTGAAGTGCATCGTCATGATACTTTGACTTGCGTTAACTATCGTACATGGTTCTTTATGGCAGCCGTGCGCATCTGGCGGCGTCAAAGTCGGCTACCACGTCAGCAGGAGCGCAAGTGCCCGCGCTTAAGCCACCCAGAGTGACCAAAAGTGGTCGGCGCTGTCTGATTCGGAAAATTGTTCGATCTCGTTCTAATGGAGGGGTGCGTCTTTATGAACATTGCGTGGCGGTAAGTTTTAATAAAAGGAAAAAGTGGGAGCTATCGCATAGTTCTGAGCCGTTCTGTACCAGGACGGCAGTCTTACAGAGAGAGTGCTCCTACAATAAGGCATGTACGAGGTATTCAGTTGGCAAAACTTATCAGGCGCTAATACGAGCCGAGGAGGCAGTGAGGGAACCTTCAGGAACAAGTGAAAAGTGAACGTGCGGGGTTTTGATTGTGTAAGGCAATTACTGTGTAAGACAACTACTGTGTTTATGTAAGGATCGTGTAGGCGCGGAATGCTTGATCGCGTAGAGAATCGGCCTTTGAGGATTATTCGTTCTCGCAAAATTGGTTCCCAGTGGCAGATCTATTATTCCAGTTTAAGAAATTGAGAGAATAGCGTTTAAAATAGCAACAGTTTGCTCAAGTGGCAATAGATTGACAAAATGGCTTTGTATGTAGTTTGAATAATGTATTCCAAAATGTATGGTCATGCTGCACAACGTATTCACAAACATTTCTATTTTCACAACAGCCGTGATCTGCACCTTTGTGGTAGTTCTTTAACGTGTGAAGGCCGTTTCACATGGTGCGATTTTGCAATGCGATTATCGCACCGGAAGTGCGATTTCCGTCGCATGCGACGAAAATCGCAGTCGCAGGGCCGATTCTGCGATTTTCGGCTGCGACCAACCGGTTGGTCGCAGCGTCGCAACGTCGCAGCAATCGCTGCGATTTTTCCGTCGAAATTGCGCCGAGAGGTATTTTGCGGTCTGTTTTGGAAAATGGCGGCGGTCGCTCAACGCAACGTTTATAGATACTTTTTTGTCTATAAATATTAGATCAACGAGCCTCGAACAGTGCAACTAATTGAGTGGAGCCTTGGATTGCGCAATCGGTACGTAACATCAGCACCGACACGCGAACAGTGCAGATAAAAACTCGGTCAGATTTGGTTCTGTGATTTCTACGAGTTTGTTGACACCCTACGTTGCTAATCTGGCGACGCTGTTTTTTAGGTTGGCTTCGGGTGCTGATAGTACGTACTTTTGCGTGATTTTCCGTTATTCACACGCGCTGCGAGTTGGTAAATACTACGAGGTGTCCCTCACGGGAAGGCATGGCCTTCGGATGTCGTCCCAATTTTCTGGTTCTGGAGACAACTCGCGATATACGAAAACGCCACAGTTTTATCGCCGTATGCTTTTACGGACGGAACAATTTAAAGAATATGCAACTACGGACAAATGCTGTGGTCGCGCGTATAGCGTGACCAAATGCTTGGTCACGCTATACGCGCGACCATTTAGTTGCAGTTGGTTGGTTAGGGCTTTCATGCGCATTTTCCCCAATGAATTATCTCATTTCAAGGTTCTGTTACTTCCGCTGCGAGACGCAAAGCGAACGTGCAAATTGGATATCGTAATGAATGTTCTACAATAGCATATTTCACGCTTTGACTGGGAATAAGCAATATTGCCAATTTATTTTCGAAGCAATATTTAAAGTTTTTTTTCTAATTTTTCTGATGCATCATTTTTCTCCTGAATAAAAAAACCAATAAACCTTCAGTGTGTTGCAGACTTTGTATCCTTACTGCATCTGTATTAACCCTCACATTAAAAGGTAATTGCACATTTCGCTTGCTTCAGTGCATCGAATTACTTTTGTTTATGCTGGTTGTAACATATCGCAGTACTCTAAGAAACTACTTAGCCATAAACATCCTTGCCTTTTCTTGCTTCTCTGTCTCTACTTCCTGTAAAAAACATGCAATAAAGCGAAAAGCAGGCGAACACCTTGTTTTTATAAGCAGTAGATAACTCATTAAACAAAAGCAGATCAAATTTGTGCAGTGTAGTCAGCCGGTTGCATTCCTTCGTATGAATGATAGTATCTTTTCAAGTGTGGGTGCGTCTTGCATGTCCACAGCTCATAAAGTGTGCAGACTCATCACGAGGCGTAGGTATAGCTCATCAAGATGGAGGCAATGTTGCTAATGAGTCTGCACTTACATGTATTACTGCATAAACTCGTATAACCATATGCCATCATTACTCAATCGAGCTTGCTCAGTCATATTCACCAAAATTCTACTTATCCGAGCTTGCTCCGACTCATATTCACCAAAATTGTACTTGGCCGAGCTTGATCTGACTAATATTCACAAAGATTCTACTCAGGCAAGCTTGCACCGAGTCATATTCACCAAATATCTACTTAGCCAAGCTTGCTCCGACTTATATTCATCAAAATTCTACTCAGGTGAGCTTGCACTGAGTCATATTCACCAAAAATCTATTTGCCGAGCTTGCTTTGACTCATATTCACTAAAATTATACTTGGATCAGCTTTCCCCGACTACCACATGACAATATTCACTGAAAGTTTACTCAACTGAGCTTGCTCTTACTCGTATTCACCAAAATTCGACTCAGTCAGGCTGAAACGAACTCAGACTCACGGTTAGTTCGAAGTCTTAGTGAGCCGACGTTTGAGTGAGTTCACCGTGCTATGTATACATTACATTATGTGACCTGTGCGGTGAATAAGCAAACATTGTCTATGAGTACGTGTTGCATCGGGTGAAATAAGGACAACTGTAAACACTGCAGTTAGTTTTCTAGAGTTCAACTGACCGTTGCGTGAAAGCTTCGCCTCATGTCGATTCAAGCAAGTGCATTGGATCTGCGTCATATTTTTTGCCAATCCTGCTGTCTGTCCTAACCATTACTGGGTGGCCACATTTTGTACATTTCAACACAAAGTTTAAGAAATGACTGTAGTGCAATATATTAAAAAAAAGATTCTTGCATCACTGCACGTATAACAATCAGAACATGACACAAACACATGCACATAAGGTAAGGTGCACACAAATGATAAATACATAAACAGATGGAATCAGCTAGCCACCACCTATTGAAAAAAAAAGAAAAAGCACAGGACTACCCATAACCATTCCCCTTGCCAGGTACATGGGCTATAGGAGAAACACACGTGCAACCTAGCAGTTACCTCGAGGTAGCAGCTATGGACGCTTTTGCATTCGCAGCTGGCCACTCAACCACTCAAGTGTGTTCAGTGTGCACTTGTACTTACGCACACTTTTTATTGTCTATATCTCAAAAATTTAATGTGGCTCCTTAAAATTTTGAGAATGTTTGAATTCTGAGGCTTGCAAAGGTAAATATTTTTATTCCATTTTCGTTCAAGGTGAAGGCTCATACAAAAGATTAGAGATATTGTCAGTGCCCCTCACTTTCTCTCAGAACATAAGTGGTCTGTTATTGAGATGCTAGCAGCTTTTCAACAGCACGAAAGGGAATCAGCTTCCCCTGTTTTCAGCACTTTCCTTGCACTTTCTTATTTTGGTCAAATAACCCAGTTTGAAATGGCTCCAGTTAGCATGCTCTAACATTGGTCTAATATAGGTTAAGTACATGACTAGCTTAACAGACTGGGATGCTGGCTTTCATTTCCAGGAAAGGAATCATAGCACCTGCTCCAGTTGCATGTTTTTGGTTATCAGGGGTATTCAGCTTCACTTTTAAGATAACGTGCTGAAGCAGGTAGAAGCACACGCATGCCATTAGCGGATAGTTTCGATAGCTTCTTACCTTACACTTGCCACCATGAATACAAAATTTTAGCGTTCTATTTTGTTATTAAACAAACAAACGTACTCCTAACAAGGTATTTTAATGTTAGCCGTGTGGCTACGCGGCTGCGCTACGTACTGCAGCATATTAACTTAAGCTTCTTGATACAGATTCACAGCACACTAACAGCGCAAGAAACAGGACGAGAAAATAGACGACGCCCATGTCTGCCAGCATGATACGATGTTACGTACACAAGTGACTGCAGCTTCTTTTACTCCTTTCGAAATATTCAGAGAGCACTTGTATGAATAATTACAGCACAGGCGCCGAGACGGACGAGCCAGGCTGGCGCTAAGATAAACGTTCACAACACAAATTCCATTGCACGTTCAGTAATTACACACAGATCATTTGCGGCTTTGTTCAGAGGCAGACGTGAGCTTTTGGGTTGGTGCTTGCTGCTAAGTTTTGTGCAAGAATATTGCTAGGAGCAGGAACCACTAATGCGCAATCACGAGCAACACACACACACATCCGTTTTTCAGAAGCTGACGTTAATCACAGGTAGCGCGAGGGTCTCTGCGTTGACATGACGACTCCGCCGAATCCCGAATACTGCATATGCGATGACAACAGCTATAGGGGCTTGTTGATAGGTCCTCTTGTAATTTGTTTAACCGCAGGTAGAACGACACAGGCATAAAACACACACGAGACAGCACACAACGCTGAACGACGACCTGCGAACAGCTGTTTACGTCCGCCAATTCTCCTCGTATTGAACTTCACAAACCGCTGTTGCGCACTCCAAAACAAACTAAACTTTGAAGCGTTTTTAAATTACAAAGCGCACGTATTATTTGATCCTAATAAAGAGAGGTCAATTATATTATAACGCGCACGTCTTTTTCATTACATTAAACAAATTTATTCGGCGTGTGCGACAAAATCTGGCAGCAAGCAACCCTGGGCGTCGCATAATCGCATTGTTGACATCGCACCATGTGAAATGGCCGTTGCGAATTTCGCATCTGCGAAAATCGCAGCTGCGAAAATCGCAGTACAAAATCGCACCATGTGAAACAGCCTTGACACTTTGTTCAGCGTCCTCATGCCGCTCCCGCGCCGGAAAAGTCATTCCTGTGTCAAATTATGAGCCCGAGCTCCTTCGCAGTGAAGCCATGGAGAACATACAAGGATAAGAGAGGACACTTTCATAGGCCGCTGCGGCCGATTTTGGTTTGCAGCGCACCTAGCGGGTGTGTGGAATCTACGCAGACTCAGAGATTGGGACCGCAGCAAAGCTAATCTCGAAGGCTATCTTCTGGCGATTAGAAAATGTACACGGCCTCCAAGATTGCTTCCGTGCGAGTGCTCGTCCCGGAAGCTATATTATGGCTTTATGTTGATTTTTTTAACGCGTTGCTTGCATGCATCGAGTAGCTTCGTCTAAGCTGTACCGCCAGAGCAGCAAGCACACGATGCCACTGTGGGTTTATGCAGGCACTTTAAATAAACATGACAAGTGTTGGAAGAGACGAAACTTTATTTTTCAGTCATTCTCAGTAAGCACATGTACACTTTTCTTTTCGCAACGTTCGATGAACGCAAGCACAAAAAGATGGGTGCACTGCACAATGAGAGACATGCCAATAGAGCTGCCACATGTTGAGAATAAATTTCACAAAAGGAATAAACAGGCGATATTATGAAAAACCCCACAGAACAGTAAAAGTGCAGAAGACGGCATTAGCATTAAAGAGGAAAACAACGCTCGTCCTTTGAAGCCTAACCTTTCTTATTAAGTGGTAGTTTCGGGCTGCATAGCAAACAAGGAATGAAGGCTGCTCACTGCAGTTGTCAGCCAACCACGCTCTCTCCTTGTCCTGCCGTTGTTACTGCACCTCGCAACACAGCAGTAATTCCCGTAGTACTTGACTATGGTCGGCATGACCTGAAAAAAAAAGTATTGCTTATGTCTTCTCTCCCGCCTTCGCACAAATTTTCACCTACGCACTTCAGATCGCCCTTTCGCGAAAGCGTCACGTGCAATTGTCGCAGCTAAAAAAAAAAGAAGCAACCTTCGGTGCCATGCATGCGCCCTGAGGCAGGAGTGCACATGTTTATTCAGAATACATCGTAGCCACAGCTTACAAACATTCTTCTCAATTCGCAAGTTCTCTCTAATTGCGCTCGTAACAAAGGCTTCAAGCAATCTGCGCACGCCACGAATAACGATCCTAAGCATAACTGCATTCTTTCACACAAGTGCAACACACGTGCATTAAATTCAGACTATGTATACCGGCGTGTGCCGACTCACTTTCTCGCGCCCAGAAACGATTTTCTCGCAAACGTGCTGCGCAGCATTCCAAATTGCTGTTTCTTACATAATGTGAAGCAATCCACGAACATCATGCGCGAAGTGAAGAACACAAAAATCTCTCTGCGCCGAACAGCACAATGCGACAAATGTTAACTTACGGCTGAAGTGACAAATACATAAGCAATTTGCAAAGTAATGAAGGGAAAAAAGAACGTAATAAAGGCCTTCTTACCAAGCAGCAGCCAAGCAGACAGACACGTTCTGGCAGGCGAACCATAGAGAAAGGAATTCAACAAGAGGGGACACTCCCATAGGGCCCAGCGGCCGAATTGACTGCAGCGTGCCAAGCGGTCGGTGTCGATCGCGTGCATCACTTCCGGTTTCGGTTTCGGGCGCGCGTATTTTGGCAAGGCAAGGCAAGGAAAATAAGTCGCAAAGCTTAAGTTCATTTATACGCAAAACGTTTTAGTTTTCGCGGCAAAGAATTAAAAAAATAAATGAATGCCTGTTAACTTAAGTTCACTTTCTTTTTTTTTTTTTCGATGCTCGCGGCAGCTAACGTTCGGTGTCAAAAGTATAGCGTGACGTATGGTGACGTGTTTCCTGTTGCCAGTTTTTGCCGAGTGTCCCCTATTGTTGAATTTCTTTCTCTATGGGCGAACCCAGCAAAGACTACGCAGACGTTATCGCACATCTTTTGTAGCGTCGCCTTGCCTGATCACGCCATGGCCGATATTTTGTAGCGATGCGTTATTCTTTATACGAGTCTTATCATCCACCACTCACGGCCGGCTGATCCCGTTGATAACGTCTGCGTCTACAGCCACATAGACAAGTAGACGTATAATGCACTATAGAAAAGTTACTACAATAGATAAGTAGTACGCGCGTTCCCTTGGAGACAGGGAGTGTTGTATTGCCCTCTAGCGGGCGGCATGAAGCTGCGTAGCTCGGCCGCTTTTAGGCTCGAATGGCCACTCTTGTAATCCGTATGTTACTCTATGGTGAAACACATTGCCATGACGAAAGTTAAAACGCGCATGCGAGCACCAGCAACGAAAGTGGGTAGACACTCAGGCGTAAGAAAAAGCAGGCTGCATATTCGCTTGGCGCATCGCTCATCGAAACAATTCGTTTTCGCGGCTCTCGGCAAAAGAAACGCGCTGACTGCGGTTTAATGTACCGCGGTGTCACGGCGCCTGTAAACAAAGTAGCTGCACCGTCTGCACGCCTAGATCTAACGGGGCAATCATGGCCCGGTGGCACTTTGAGGGACTAGGAACAGGAGATAGAGCGTGTTATCTTATGCCACCGTCGTGCGGCAGTGCGCTCAAAGAATTAAAATA